>NC_137064.1:32506500-32599000 GCF_032717465.1 Coenobita brevimanus | reverse complement strand
AATATCACCAACATCAACTTCCTCTTCCTCTTCCTCCTCCTCTTCCTCTTCCTCTTCCTCCTCCTCCTCCTCCTCCTCCTCCTCCTCCTCCTCTTCTTCGTCTGTTACTTCCACAGGCCCTTCTATCAAATCTGTCAGCAAAACACCATTTTCTCTCACTTCTGATAGACCAACATGATTATTAGGAGAATCATCTGTTTTCTGGAGTGTAGCATCGTCTGATATATTCATGTCATTATTAATATTTGATGCAACATGATCATTCAAAGGTTCTACTAAATTACCACTAGAAACAGGTGATTGGACTCTTCTACTGTTAGATTCCGTGACACTTTCATTTGTCGTTGGGCTGGAAGCAACTCGATCACTGGCAGCATCATTCTCGCTCTCTAATTCAGCATGGGAGGGTGATTTCGAAGCATTTTGATCACTGGGAGCATCTTTCCAGCCCTCTAATTCAGCATGGGAGAGTAATTTTGATGCATTTACATCACTCACTGCATCTTTCGAGCTCTCTGCTTCGCTGTGGAAAGGTGAGGTCTGCATCGCTGTCTGGTCCTGGTGTGGTTTGTGGTGTTGGTCGCCTGAGTCACCCAGCATGTTGAGGAAGAGCCAGTTAGTGCGGTTTTGGCTGTGGCTCATGCTTTCCCGTCTCTGCTCTCGTTGCTCCTGCTGTGGACTGCATGATAGAAGGGCAACATGTTCAGGCGTTTTTAAAGATTGGTCGTTATCAGGGGAAACAGGGCTTGTATTATCCTTGTTCACCGTATTAATTTCATTCCTCTCTTCGTCGTATTCCCCTTTCACATCAGTGCAAAATGATGAGTCCTCTTTGGCTGGGGAGGAATCGATATCCATAGTTACAGCAGAAGTCTCGTAGTCACTCATGTTTACAAAAATACCTTCTGAGGAATTAGTCTTTCCGTCCATATCCGAGGGACCCACGTGATCATCGCTTCCCTGATTTATGACGACATCTTGGCTATCACTGGTCATGGGAGAACGGTCACTGTGTACTTCTGATGGCTGACCAGTTAGAGAGGAATTAAGGCGTAGGCTGCCCAACGCCGAGCACAATTCTTCGTCAATGGCAAAAGGAGACACTGCTGGGTTGCTTTCGTCAGTGTCGGATTTTGGGATGGTAGGATCATGCTCAAGGCTGGCAGTTTGTACATCGCTTGCGCCTGCTTCCTCTTGCTCCTTGCCTGTTGCTGTTGTTTCTTGGGTACTGTTACTTGTTGTGCAATCCTGGGCGGTGATGGCTGCTTCTGTTTCTTTGCTTCCATGAACAGTAGTGGTTTGGTCAGTAACAGTGGCTACAACTTCCTCCTTATAAACAGCTGTGGTTTCTTCAGTATGTGCTGCTTCTTCGTGGTTGTCAGCTGCAGTATCTAGGGCGCTTATAACAGCTGTGTTTTCTTGGTGAGTTGTATCCGTTGTTAATGCTTGGTGAATGTGCGTATCAGTTATTTCTTGGTCGGCGTTGACATCAGCTGTTATTTCTTGGTCGGTGTTGGCATCAGCTGTTATTTCTTGGTCGGTGTTGGCATTAGTTATTTCTTGGTCGGTGTTGGCATTAGTTATTTCTTGGTCGGTGTTGGCATTAGTTATTTCTTGGTCAGTGTTGGCATCAGGTGTTATTTCTTGGTCGGTGTTGGCATCAGGTGTTATTTCTTGGAGAGTGTTGGCATCAGCCGTTATGTCGTGATGAATATTGGCAGCTGAAAGATCTTGTCCTTCTGTGCTGCTGATATCAAGGCTGTTGTCCGTGGTATCCATATCGCCTGTCTCTCCTGTGTAGGTAGCGTCCGTAGCGGTCCATGAGTCCTCCAGCACACTTTTAACTCCGTCGTCGTCGTCCCGGAGTGGAACGCGGTCCGTCTGGTCCATGGTGTGCAGGCCTGGGCGTGGGGAGGCGGGAGGGATCAGTGTTTACATACTACACGATACAGCCATGTGTGAGCACCCTGGGAAGCTCTTACTGAACTCGCCTTTGCGATCTTTTTCTTTACTCTCCTTTTTCTTTACTATCCTAACTTACTGAACTCGCCATTGCCATCTTTTTCTTTACTATCCTGACTTACTGAACGCGCCATTGCCTTCTTTTTCCCTGCTATGCTTGTGTTATTTTTAGTCTAATCGCATTCTTATACGAGTTGTTGCAGTTCTCGTCTTTACGTTGTTCAAACGTTTATCTCTCAGCTTGGACAAAACGGTGCTGGGATGTAGGGCTACCGTAAAGGCGAGAGAGAAATAAATTACAATCAGAACATAATTGACTCGCCATTAACTCCTTTAGATGCATTTGTTGATATATTACAATAAGTTTGGTGTGTCGCAGAGTTATAATACTTAACGTTCTCTCGTCACCTAAAATCAAAATCTCCGTGCATTGAAAACCTACGCATCATGAATTTTCATTGCTTAGATCATTTTCATAATTTAACTGGCCTCGGTTACTGGTGATAAATTTGTGTATGATAACTACTATATATTACTTTATCTTACGACCTAAATTTAACTTTCTAACAAAACGCTTAGCTGGTAATGGAAAAAAATGGTGTTATTTCAAAAGAGAGAGACGCATAAATACTCCATCATATATAGACATCAATAATAAACTTAAAATTCGACCTGTAATTAGTGTTATCAAACGAAAACGCAGTTATGACGTCAGATGTCTTTCTTTACGTGCTTGGGTTCGATTCCCCTGGAGCTGACTGATTATTATTATTTTTTTTGCTCATGGAAGTATGGCAGTCTCAACCTTCATTGTTCTAAATTCAGTAGCCTAGCCTCGGTCCCCTACGTCTCGAAAAGGGTAACATAGGAGTTAGTGTTACCATTTATGAAAGAGACGTACGGAAAAAATGGAAATAGAAAAAAGTAATCACACAGACAGACAGACACACACACACACACACACACACACACACACACACACACACACACACACACACACACACACACACCTGGACACCCTAGGGACGGGATTCCAGTGTTAAGATACAGGAAGTTAGCCCTTAGAGACTGACCTGATATTTGCCTCAAAGGGGATGAGCGTGGGGTCAGGTCAGCGAGGGGAGGGAGAGGAGGGGGAGGGGAAATCAGGGTAAGGGGAGTGAGGGTGGGGGAATTAGGATGAGGGGAGTGGAGGGGAAATCAGGGTGAGGGAAGTGGAGGGGAAATTAGGTTGAGGGGAAGGGAGGGGACTTGAGGGGAAGAGTACATTAGTGATCGAGGTAGCAAGGGTTATAATTTAAAAATGTATAAACTGGAATCAAAGAAGAAAGAAGGAAAAATGTGTCAAGGAAAGTTGTTAAGCAGGGAAAAGAGGGAAACAGTGGGGAGTGAGGGGATAGGAAATTCGAGGGGAGGAATGTGGGGAGATAAAAACACGCGGTTTATTGGGGGAGCAAGAAAAGTCAGAGGGATATAAGGGAAAAAAAAAAAATAACGAGGAAAGGAGGTGCAGGGAAAGTTGGAGAGAGAGAGAGAGAGAGAGAGAGAGAGGGAGGGAGGGAGGAGGAGGCTGATGGAAATCGGAGTAAGGGAGGCCTAGTTGCCATGTACTCAAATTCCTCAAAAATTTCTCGACAAACAACACCGCTTTGACATTAACAGAAAAACAAAGAAAAAAAAAAAAAAAAGGAAAGGAATTACGTCGACTATTTCTTTACTCTTTAAAATTAAGAATGATATTTTTTTTACGTACGATCATCAGTTTTAAGGAATAGATGGACATTCTTGAGGTAGTGAGAGGAGAAAAAAGGAGGGGGGGGAGGGAGGGCTCAGGGGGACAGGGGGGGGGAAGACGAAGGGAGGAGAGAGAAAGGGAGTGTCAGGAGATAGGGAGGGGGAAGGGAGGAGGGAATGACGAGTGAGAGGGAGAGGGATAAATGAGAGAGGATACTGTGAGGGAGAGAAAGGGGGATTGGGAGGGGGAAATGAAAGGAGGAGAGTTTCGGGAGAGGAGCAGCGAAATTAAGGAAAAATAAGTAACACAGTCAGTTAATTTGGTCAACATTTGGCAGCTCCCGTCATTGGTACAAGACTCTGAGGATAAGAAAAGGATAGCAAAAAACTACAATAGCAAGGAAGTGGTGGAGGAAGCAGTGAAGGGTGAATACAACGGATAAGAGGAAGAGGTTGGCGGAAGTGAGAGTGAGGACGAAGAGGATGAGCAGAATGGCAGTACTGTACACGCGGAGCAAAACGACTGGGACCGTGAAGGGGAAGGGAGGGAGGGAGGAAGGGCGGGTGGGAAGGGAAGTAGGGAGGGAAGAATGACTGAAATAGGATAGGAGAGGAAGGGAGAATGAGAAAAGACTATGAGGAGTGGTGAAATGGAAGGAAGGTAAGGAGAGAGGAAGACAAGAAAACAGGAACGGAAAAGTTGATAGAGGGAGGAAGAATCAGAGTAAGAAATGTAGGAAAAAAAAAAAGTAGGTTCTGTAAGGAAAGGGATGGAAGGACAGTGAGAGTAGGCATGGAAGGTATGAGGGTAAGGAGGCAGAGCAGGGAGGGAGGAGGGGTGTTAGGAGGGAG
The DNA here is from genome assembly GCF_032717465.1 of Coenobita brevimanus. Taxonomy (NCBI): domain Eukaryota; kingdom Metazoa; phylum Arthropoda; class Malacostraca; order Decapoda; family Coenobitidae; genus Coenobita; species Coenobita brevimanus. Next base: position 32,594,452 of record NC_137064.1, on the reverse strand, counting down.
GGATCGAGGAAGGGTGTTGGGGCGTAGGGAAGGCAGAAGAAAGACAGGAGAGCAAGGCACAAAGGAAAGCAAACAACAACAAATCTATTGGTACAACAGAAGCCGTTTGTTACAGGGATGGTTATAACTACGGTATCTATTCTATGAGACTAAGACAAGGACAAAGAGAGGCAGACACCGTAAGGAGGGAGAATGAGAGTAGGTTAAGAGGGTTGGGGAGGAGGGAGACAGGAGGGAGGGAGAAGGAGTGTGGGGAAGGAGGGAGGGCACGTGAGAAGGTAGGGAGTAGGGAGGGAAGAAAGTAGAGACGGACAGGAAGAAGAATGAGTGAGCAAAAATGTTTGAAGAGAAAGCAGGGAGGGAATGAGGCAAAGTAAAGAGAGGGAGAATGAAAGCCAATAAGAAAGGTAGGGAAGAATGGCGAGGGAGTGAGGGAAAAAGAATGATAAACACGAATGCTGGGAGGGAAGGAGAGAGTGGGGTGTCAAACATGGAGGGGAGATGGAGAGAAGGTAGATAAGGAGGGAGGGAGGGAGGGAGGGAGGGAAGACGGGAGGACAAGGAGGGGAAATAGGACACTACCTACCCAGCCGTACCACGCACACGCCCCTCCCTTCCCTTCCCTTCACTTTAACGCCAAATATAATAGTAATGCCTTAACTGGGCAGACTTAGGGGATGTGTGTGTGTGTGTGTGTGTGTGTTTGTGTGTGTGTGTGTGTGTGTGTGTGTGTGTGTGTGTGTGTGTGTGTGTGTGTGTGTGAGTGATCCTGTCCCTAAGGTGGGCAGGTGAAGGTGGAGGGGATGTGTGTGTGGGGGGGGGGAAGGACGCCATTAACATTCACTTAATTACGAATGCTAAAATATGCAAAACGTAGGGAGCGTTTATCCGTGGTTTCCCGCACATTTTCCTAAACACGCTTATTATACTGTCCTTCAAGTGTTTCCATTCACAGTAAGCTTTTTTATGTACTTATATTTATTTTTGCCACGATTTGCATACATATAGAACATTTACAAGTTAATTTACATACAGTACAAATTCACAAGTTAATTCTGAGGGATGAAAATATGAGAAAATTTACGTAGATACAAATGCTGAAGCGAGATGACAGTGGTTTGTATTTTCAATGGCTTAGGAACTTTCGTAGCACATTTTCTTCGGTGCGTGATTTTGGCTTATTGCTCTTTAATATCGGCATGTATATTGCTGATGGAAAATATATTGATGTTTGAAGGATACAGTATAAGCAAATTAAAAAAATACTGTGGTGTTCATATGTAAAATAAATCCATGTGAAAGAGATATTACGAAATCTTCAACGACGACGACAATGCAGTCCAACACAACTAAGAGGAAATTTCAGCTTGCGTGATTTTCCATTCAAATTTCAACGATCACGGCGGTGGGGAAAGCTTGGGAAAGTGAAATAAAAAGAAAGTGTGGACATGGAGACGCCAAATAGGGTGAAAGACGAATGAAGGAGGAAAAAAAACATAGTAAGATGAATTGGCGGGAATTGTGGAGCAGGTAAACAGGGGAAAGACAACAGGGATGGAATGAGGACGGAATGAGATGGAATGAAGATGAATGAGATGGACTGAAGATGAAATGAGGTGGAATTAGGAAGTCTCGAGATGGAATGATGATAGAATAGGGGAGACAACTAAAGATGGGAGGGAAGATGAGCTGACTGAAGCGTAGATCGGATAAATTAAGGAAACGACAACAGAGACGGATGGAATGAGGAAGGAATGATGTGGAATGAAGATAAAATGAGGACTGGGAGTGGAACAGAAGGAGAGACACGAAGAGGGTAGAGATGGTAAAGAAAACGGGGATAAGACGAACGTGTGAGAAACAAGGGGAAAAAACAAAAAGATGTTATGAGGAACAGCTGTCGTTATGGTATGCGCGTTATACAATACACAGACGGAAATATACCTCTCTCTCTCTCTCTCTCTCTCTCTCTCACACACACACACACACACACACACACACACACAGTCCACATCTGCTATTTCTCCCCCCTCATCGCATAAACACACCCCCTCACTGCATTTCCTCTTACCCTCCACACACACATTCTTCCCCGTCAAGAGCTTCACACACACACACACACACACACACACACACACACACACACACACACACACACACACACAAGAAAAAAAAAATCCCCCCCTCTACACGCACACACTCGTACTTCCTCTTCCCTCCACCCCCCACACACGCACTGCCCCTCACCCCCCACAAACATTCCTCCCTCTCGAGAGTCCTTTACGCACGCACACGCACGCACTCACTCACGCCAGCCAACAACACCCTCCTTTCACTGCCCTGTCTCACTGGCCTCAAAAACGCGCCCAAGGGAATGTTTAATCTTGCGGACCGCGATGTACGAACTTGTTGCATTTTATTCTGCTTAACGTCATTTTATTTTAGTGACCCACCACAACAATCTTTTTCTTTCGTTTTCTTTACTCTTTTTTTTTTTTTTTAATATGACGAGAACCGAGAACTTTTTTTTAAAATGTATTCCAGCTATATTATTCACCTCAATATGATATTATTCACCTCAAGAAACCTACAGAAGCAAAAATGATAGTAATAATAATAATAATAATAATAATAATAACAATAATAATACTAAAATAAATAAATACCCGCGATTTTCATTTCGGACAATTAATTTTCTTCTGCCAGTTTATGCCAGAAGACTCTATTCGCCTCAAAAATCAATCAGTAAAGAAATAAATACATTAAATAAATAAATAAATAAATAAGCCAACTCGATCACTGTCATTTTTTCTCTCTTATAAAGGCCACAGATTCTTCTAAATTATTGTAACGTATTTCCACACTAATTTTAACGTTTATTTTCACTGATGTTGTCTAGTATGAGTCTCGAGGGCAATGGCGTGGTCAGAAAGTTGCTTCTCCAGAGTTCTCACACTGGCATCAAAATTGGAAAAAATATGAAAAGCACACTGACAAGAAATTTAATATACCCATTCTAAGTACACTCTAACACACATCAATACACCCACATCTTCAATAATAATAATAATAATAATAATAATAATAATAATAATAATAACTAGCAGGGGTGTCTGTTCTTGTGTTACCCTTTATGTTGCATCGCCCACTTTTTTCTCCTCATGCAACTCAAAAAATCAAAATACATACTCCTGACACGCATACTCTAACACATTAATTAACAAACATCTTTTAGAAAAGCCACTTAACAACTAACAGGGACATTTTGTGGTTGCATTTACTCTATATGTTGCAAATCAAAAATCAAAATAAACTGTACACCCATGATCGCTTACACATACGCGCATTAATTCACACCATTAATTCCAGTATTAACAAGGCCCTCTGTGGTAATGTTACTCGTTACGTTACCCGTGTACAGTTACCACACCACGCAGTTACTGGACGTTGCATAAGCTCTTGAATTCTGAAGCAGACACAAGGCACATTCTGTTTGAAATTCAGAGCACATACTTGGGGATCATATGAAGCAATACACCATGAAGGAGCCATTAGCCACAAGGAACAGTATTAACCATGAAGTATTATTTAACCTCAAAGAGCAATATTAACTATGGAGTAATCATGACCTCATTTACCACGATGTTAACTTTTATTCTTGCTATTTTCAGACGATTTCATTCAGCTCAGAATAGATTTTTCAAAGTAGAGGGGTTGGATATAGCCTTCTTTAACCCCTCCGCTGCAAAACTGAATAAAATCGTCTGTAGGTAGCAGGAACAAAATGCAAAACACGTAGCCGGGTTGAAGGGGTTAAGTCCTTGAAAGATCTGAAGCAGCCCAAGCACATCCTGTTTGAAATTCAGGTCACACACTTGGGCATCGCAAGGAACAGTTCACCACGAAGAAATAAGTAGCATTAAAGTTTCTGTGCTTTCTTTCTGTCTGTCTGTCCTTTTCTCTCACTCTCTTTGTTTGTGTGTGTGTGTGTGTGTGTGTGTGTGTGTGTGTGTGTGTGTGCCTTGAAGTGTTTACGTGAAAGCATTATCCCCACATTTTACAATTTATGCCAAAGGACCAGTATTTTCTATTTCACTTTTGGTGCTGGAAACTGAGAGAACTTGTATATCACTTTCTGTATACTTTACTGAGGCATACCAGCAAATAAGAGCATAATAGGGCAACGTAACGAGTTCTTCCTTTATATGGGCCTAATTTTCATGAACATATACCTTCAATAATATACAGAAAATCCATAGCCGGTTAGGGCAGAATTACAGCCTCAATTATGGACGTGTTGACTGAGATGTGGGGTTAAGTAGTCGAACTCTCCTCATCGTCTATTAATGCTAACCACGTTTGTTTACACTCTTGATTCACGGCCCTGATAACGCATGCCAATTTACCAGATCACTTACTAGACAAATTTATCTGCTCATACCATACCTTATATTTCTAACGAACACTTTTTCTTTCGTCTAGTGCTCCTGTGACGCTTTCGAATAACACAGACACACCAACGAAAACACAGGACGAACACTCAGTACCTCTTCTCTCTGGCGGCTTGGTGGAGTCTGAACCCTGACGAGAGAGGCCGAGGGTACACTGTGAGAGGCTTGTGAGGGTCAGCCTAGGACAGGGGGGAGGGTAGCAGGGGGGGTATGGATTAAGAGGGGGGGTGGAGGGAGAGGTAGGAAACGTGAGGGAAGTATGGAGGGGAAAGGGAGGACTCAGGAGAGCGTGAGGGGGATAAGGGGCGGGAAAAGAGATAGACTGGGAGAAACATGAGGGGAGAAGGGGAGAAAGGGAGGGACAGAGACAGAGAGAGGAGGGAGGGAGGGAGGGAGGGAAGGGGAGAGAGAGAGAGAGAGAGAGAGAGGGAGGGAGGGAGGGAAACAAGAGGGGTAAGACTCCTCAGGGCTTGAGGGGCGGGAAGGGAAGGGGAGGTAGTGTACGAGAGGAAGGGAAGTAGAGTGGTTGTCGTGTGATGGGTGAGGCGTAGCAACAGATCGTAAATGAGTGGATACGAACGTGACACCACATTATCTACCCTATGTAAGTAAAAAATAAATAAATAAAAAATCTAAAAACACGCTTGTAGAACAATAAGGGATCTTGCGACACAGCCCTTCTCTAGGTTTCCAGTTTCCCGAGGGAGTGTGTGCTTGGCTGGACAATGCTTGTATATGGGGCCTTGCCTGAGGGTTTCTTTGCTACCCCCCCCCCCACGCTCCCTCTCTCCATCTTTCTCTGTACACACCCAGCTCCCACCTCCCCCTCATTCACCACCCCCATCCATCCCCCCTTCCCGAACCCCACCCAAATCCACAATCATAACTCTACACCTCTTCCTTTCCCTCATGCCTCTCCACATCCTTCCCATCTACATCTGAATCTCTCCATCTATCCTCAGTCTTCTCTCATTCTTCTCTGACATCCACTCCATCCCTTTCTTTCCTCTTTGCCTACCCACATTACTACCCTGATTTTTCTCCATCCTGTTCTCTTTCCTCTACGCCTTCCCTCATCCCACCCATCCCTCTACGTACGACTGTCCTTCCATCCATCCCCCCCTTTTGCATCGCCTCCCCTTACTCTAACAACTATCTCCCTCCCGCTCACCCTTTCTTCCATCCCACTCCTTTACGCCCCTAACCCTCCCACACCCCCACCCCTCCCTCGCTCTTTCCTGTATGCCTCCACTCTATACACACCCCGTGACCCACCTCCCTTACCCCACTCCTCCCTTACTCGTGACTCCTCCATTCCTTTATCTTTCCCCTGTGCTTCACCTCTCCCTCTTCTTTCCCTTTCTCTTCGTATACACTTATCCTCCCCCCCTGCAACAGCCTCTTTCTCCTCCCTCCCCTCTCTTTCTCTCTGACTCCCCCTCCTGCCTGTTTCCACTATGCCTACCCCCTCCCACTCCCCCAGTCTCTTCGCGTTTTCCTATCCTTCTCTTCGACTCAGCATTATTAATTTCATCATAGCCTACCCTATCACAAGCAGCCGCGAAAGGACCTGTTGCTGTTTGCTTTCCTTTGTACTCCCTTGTACTCTCCATCTGAATCCAATCACCCTTAATACCTCAATTTTCCCTCTTCTCTCTCCTCACCTCATCCACCTCTCGTCCACCCTCCACCTCACGCCATTCCCGTCTCTCCACTCCAGCCTCTCATTCACGTACTCTACTGCTGCATATCCGTGCACAGTACTTATTCATATATGCAGTTCCATTATGATGTTTGGTGATTGTTCTGAAATGCAGTCACAACACACACACACACACACACACACACACACACACACACACACACACACACACACACACACACACACACACACACACACACACACACACACACACACACACACACACACACACACACACACACACTCGCTGGCGCAGTGGTAACGTTCTCGCTTGCCATCTGGTAGACGGGAGTTCGCGCCTCGCTCAGGTTGTGAAAAGTTTCACTGACGAAGTGGGTGGTTACTGTCCCCCTTGAGCAAGGGGACGGGTGTGTGGGTGTGTGAAGGTCACAGCCTTGCCCTTAGATCGGACTATATGAGCTCTCAGCTCCCTTCCGGGAGGGTAAAATGCTGACGATCACGACCATCAAGTGATCCTGACCGACCCGGTGAATTACACACACACACACACACACTCTCTCTCTCTCTCTCTCTCTTTCTCTCTCTCCCCTCCTCCTCCTCCTCCTCCTCACTGTTTGATCCTTACTTTTTTTTTATTCCAATCTTGTCACTATTCTCTGCATATCCCTCCTCCCCTCCCTTTCGCTCCATATCCCCCTCCTCTTCTCTCCACATCCCCCTCCCCTTCTCCTCACCCCCCCCCTCCTAGCAGCCCTCTAACCCCACCCTATCAGACCCCAAATATCTGTCGCTCCCAGAATCTCACGTATCACCCTTTCCCTTCCCTCCCCCTCCCTTCCCTTGCTGTCACCCTACCCTGTCACCCCTCCCTTACCTTCATGTTACTCGCTCACCCCTACACTGCCATCACCCCATTCACCACGTCCTGACCCTCCCTTCCGTTTCCTTCACTCATCCCTCTCACTCCCCTCCTCTGTCCTAACATTACTCATTCACCCTTTCCTGTCACCCCTCCCAGTCCTCATGTAATTTGCTTACCTTTACCCTGCCCTTATCCTACTCACCCTGTCCTCACCCTCACCCTGCCCATCCACGTCAGAATATAAGAAGAGAGGAGAGCTGCAGTAGGGCAACTGTCCCATGCAAGGCAGCTCGTACAAGAATGACCAAACTACTAGAATAAGACAAGGATAGCAAAGAAGATGAGAAGTCAATCAGAGAGACAGAGAGAGAGGGAGCGGGGAAGCGTGGTATGGCGTAGGTTTAATTATTTGATTACTGTGGATAAGAGTTATTTGTGCCAGTCCACCCAGAAACTCAATATCAGTAGATGTAATTCAAACCTACGACAGACCATCCAGAGAACACGAGGCCCGTCACAGCTCCAGCCTTCACCATTTACCCTTGTTCTGTCCCCACCCACACCCATCCATCAACCTGTCCGCTACCCGCACCCTCCATACCCTCCCATCCATACCCTCTTTGTCCGCACCCTTCCAACCCGCCATCACATCTCGTTCGATATCCTTGTCTTATTCCTCTATTCTACTCATACCATTTGACGAGAGTTGCGTAGTACTGGACTTCTGCAGCTTGACTATTCATTTTGTTTGTCTTCTCTCCCACATCAGTGTTTATCCACCACCTTCCCCGTCCCCCACCCTTTCCACTTCCCACCCCCACCACTTCCCTCCCTCCCTCTAAATCCCACACCATCCAACAACTTCACTCCATATCTATCCACCTCATCCCTACCATCCACCTACCCTACTGTTCACACCATACAAAACCACAAACTCCTCTCCCCTCCACACCCGACCGTTCCTCCACATACATTCCTCTCGATATTCAATCCACTTACCATTCACTTTCTTCCACACATTAACCTATCCACCTCATCATTCCCTATCCATCATTACATTTGTCCTCCCTTAAAACTCACCCTGCCTTCTTACCTGTCTCACCCTTTCTTTAGCCGACCTAATTCTTCCTTCACCCTATTTCCTCACCCTTCCCCCTCCCTCCCTACCATAACCCTTCCCTTCCTCGCAAACTTAACCCTCTGGCTGTGAATTGCGATCTGTATTTTACTCCAGTTACCGTCACATGATTTTACGACGACCGTGTAGAATGTGGATCTTAAAATACGTGACCTTGAAGTCGTAATTCCTTCTCTTCAGTGATTTATTTTCTAGATTACACCTTAATAATTTCTTATTTATATTGCTTTAATATCGACAGTTTCCATCAATAACGTACAAAAGGATACCAATGCCCTATAAGCAAAATAAATCGTTAAAGAATAGGTGCTACGAAGTCTCCTCTGCCAAAAATACGACCCTCTAACTCACTACCACCACCACCACCTCAATCCACACCCTATCCCTTCCCTCCCTACCCCTCCTCTCACCACACCTAATCGCTCCCTTTGGCCCGATCTTCACAGTCACGCCTTATATATTCCCCCTTAGCCTGGTTACCGTGCCGTGATGTGCACATGAGGGACAAGAACTTCCATGACCCTGATACAGTCATCATCATCATCATCATCATCTTCTACTTCTCCTCTTCCCCCTTCTATCATCATCATTATCATCATCATCATCACGTTTTTTGATTTATGGATGGGATAAATTAGGATCCAAAAACAATGTAAGAAAGTGATAAAGCCCTCAAAGGAATAACCAGTAAAATGGGTCCCATAATCATTTTTACATCAAGCCCCCGAAATCCTAGCTCCACTTTCCAGCCAAAAATCAAAATCAAATAGCAGTTGTTATTTAGTCTCACTTTTTTATTTATGCTAGTATTAGAATGTCAACATATTCTGTTTTAATCCTTGATATTTGGTTACGTCTTTTTTTAAACTAAGTATTGGTGTTTCCAGATGATTTTATTCAACGTAAGAAAACGATTGGAAAAGTCTTTCAGGAGCTTAATAAAATCGTCGGGTGACACTATTATTCTAGTAGTTTAATCACTCTTGTTGGAGCTTCCAAGCATGGGTTAACTGGCCTACTGCAGTTATCCTCTCTTGTTATGTTCTTATCCTCTCCTGTTATGTTCTTATCCTCTCCTGTTATATTCTTTTCCTCTCCTGTTATGTTCATGTAGAGACGAGCCTAAAAAACGAAATAACCACAAGCGTCGAAGCGTTCACAAATCGATGAAAGGCGTATCCTGAATCGCGCGGAAAAAACACAGCGGCGCTACTCCCAGATAAGGAATAGAGAACCGTAACTGATCTCAAGTCTTTGCTCCAAAAAAATTCAACTACTTGGCTCGGAAATTTAATAATTTTCCCCGACTTTTTACACACGATTACAATGCTCAGGAACACCCAGAGCACATTAAAATATATATATAACATGAATATTGGATGTTTTGGTCGATAGCAAAGAACCTCACACATGTATCCAATTAACAAAGGACGATTTCTTTTTCTTTTCTTTCTTTCTTTTTCTTTTCCTTTTTTTTTTTTTTTTTTTTTGAGCAGATAGAAACTTTCCTTACACAAAGACTTAACGGTACATCGGTAGGCACAAGGTCCACCGAATCCTCCAGACCTTGGGTAGGCCTAGGATACCTGTTGGAGGATCTTGGGAGGCGGACTGTCCCCCTACTCCTTCTTCGTGACATGTAGGCCTATGGGGGCTAGAAGTGTAAGGATTTTGGTGCTATTTACGTCGTGTACCAGTTTAGAACATTTTTTTTCCTACTCATCATCATCATTATTGTTATCATCGTCGTTATCATCATCATCATCATCGTCATCACTCTTCAGGTTTATTGATGGACAGGTGTAGTCAGATTGGAAAACAACTTTGATTAGTAACCAAGGACACATTTCTGACTCATAACTAAGACTCATTCCATACAACCACAGCTTAGTGTTTAAATTATGAGGGTTGCCTAGTTCCGTCAGATGAAAAAAAAGAATATGTATTTGATAATCTGTTATGTCTATATATGATAATCTGTTTTTTTATAGTCAAAGCCTACTGTTTTTTATTTTCTTGCGATGGAGAGCGAGGATGAGGACGGTAGGTAAGGGAGGATGTGGAAGTGGAGGATATGTGCGAGGGTGAGAATGGTGGTGAGGGAGGTGGAAGAGTGAGGAAGATAGCGGAGCGTGAGGGAAAGGTGGTGAGGGGGTTAGAAGAGTGAGGCAGGTGGTGGAGGGTGAGGCAGGTGGTGGAGGGTAAGATAGTGGTGGAGGGTGAGCAGGTGGTGGAGGGTGAGGCAGGTGGTGAAGGGCGTGGCAGGTGGTGGAGTGTGAGGCAGGTGGTGGAGGGTGAGATAGTGGTGGAGTGTGAGGCAGGTGGTGGAGGGTGAGATAGTGGTGGAGTGTGAGGCAGGTGGTGGAGGGTGAGATAGTGGTGGAGTGTGAGGCAGGTGGTGGAGGGTGAGATAGTGGTGGAGTGTGAGGCAGGTGGTGGAGGGTGAGGCAGGTGGTGGAGGGTAAGATAGTGGTGGAGAGTAAGATAGTGGTGGAGGGTGAGGCAGGTGGTGGAGGGTGAGGTGTGAGGGGGAGCAAGACACGTAGTGGAGTGTGAGGCAAACAGATGAGGGTGAACTTGAGGGCGAGTAACGGGACCCATGGACGCATCACCGCATGGCTGACACACACACACACACACACACACACACACACACACACACACACACACACACACACACACACACACACACACACACACACACACACACACACACACACACACACACACACACACACACACACACATCCACAAAACAGAAAATGCACATGTAAAAAAAAAACGTACATGCCACACTCAGTCTCCCACACACCCCATTCAAATCAAACGTGCACACAGTCCAAACAAACAATACACGCACACAACACAGAATGACGTTTTTATTTTATTTTATTATTTTTTTGGGTCCTCCCTCAATCCTTCTTCTCAGATAAATAAAGGAAGTCATACACAAGTAAACATCATTGTAGTATCAGCAAACAGGCAGCACATGAAAAGTACAGAACGCTCACTCTCTCAATACGATCCTCATTTTTTATCTTGCTAACTCCAGGCTAAGCTTATCAAACTTACGAACGACATTTTCAAACTTACGAATATTTTCAAACTTACTAATATTTTCAAATTTACCAACAATATTTTCAAACTTACGAACGACAGTTTCAGATTTACGAACAACTTGTTCAAACTTACGAACGATGTTTTGCTCGTTATAATGCCTGATAGAGATGCGAGATTAAATAATGCAGAGGTCATCGTACTGAAGGGGTTACAAGCCATCAACCCACCTGCCTGTGACGTAGCCAGATCAATCAATCAACCCAGTCCCGTAAGTGGAAAAAATAAAGTAGACTAATAATGTGGCGTTAATTTGTCCACTTACCTGGTGGAGCAGAAGACAGCCACAGCAGGCGTAATCAAAAAAAGATCTTGTAAGAATAATGAACTGTCCCATGGTACTACTACTACTACTAATAATAATAATAATGATAGTAGTAGTAGTAGTAGTAGTAGTAGTAGTATCAATAGTGATGTTGGTGGTGATGGTGGTAATGGTGTAGTAGTAGTAGTTGTAGTAGTAGTATCAATAGTGATGTTGGTGGTGGTGGTGGTAATGGTGTAGTAGTAGTAGTAGTAGCAGCCTACTAATCATAATTATCATAAAAGTATTATTATTATTATTATTTACCCCATTGTCCTTGAAGTATTACACATCCGACTTACCAGGCAGACAAGCAGCACACAGCCAGGCAACACGTACTCAGCCCCTAGTGGTGTCCTGCCCACTGCACATACAGGAGACCCAGCCCTTCCCTCCACACCGCCACAACACCGACTGACGCCCCGCACCGTAACACCCTCAATCCGCCATCATGGTCTTTCTCCCTCTGTGGCTCTCGTTTTCTGTGGAGAGGAAGGGCGACTTTTTACATTTCTAAAGTGCTAACGGTGACGATTTCTAATTCTGGCCGACTGGGAATACTCCTTGATAAACTGTCGAGACTACACACACACACACACACACACGTTCCCGCTTCCCAACTGGTGGATGGGAGTTCGCGCCTCGCTCAGGTTGCGAAAAGTTTCACTGACGAAGTGGGTGGTTACTGTCCCCCTTGAGCAAGGGGACGGGTGTGTGCGTGTGTGAAGGTCACAGCCTTGCCCTTAGATCGGACTATATGAGCTCTCAGCTCCCTTCCGGGAGGGTAAAAGCTGACGATCACGACCATCAAGTGATCCTGACCGACCCGGTGAATTACACACACACACACACACACACACACACACACACACACACACACACACACACACACACACACACACACACACAAGCAAATCTTACCTGCCCACCCTAGGGACGGGCTTACACACACACACACACACACACACACACACACACACACACACACACAAGCAAATCTTACCTGCCCACCCTAGGGACGGGCTTACACACACACACACACACACACACACACACACACACACACACACACAAGCAAATCTTACCTGCCCACCCTAGGGACGGGCTTACACACACACACACACACACACACACACACACACACACACACACACACACACAAGCAAATCTTACCTGCCCACCCTAGGGACGGGCTTACACACACACACACACACACACACACACACACACACACACACACACACACACACACACACACACACACACACACATCCCCTCCACCTTCATCTGCCCACTCTAGGGACGGGATTACACACACACACACACACACACACACACACACACACACACACACACACACACACACACACACACACACACACATCCCTTCTACCTTCATCTGCCCATCCTAGGGACGGGCTTACACACACACACACACACACACACACACACACACACACACACACACACACACACACACATCCCCTCTACCTTCATCTGCCCATCCTAGGGACGGGCTTACACACACACACACACACACACACACACACACACACACACACACACACACACACACACACATCCCCTCTACCTTCATCTGCCCATCCTAGGGACGGAATTACACACACACACACACACACACACACACACACACACACACACACACACACATCTTACCTGCCCACCCTAGGGACGGAATTACACACACACACACACACACACACACACACACACACACACAAGCAAATCTTACCTGCCCACCCTAGGGACGGGATTACACACACACACACACACACACACACACAGACAAGCAAATCTTACCTGCCCACCCTAGGGACGGGATTACACACACACACACACACACACACACACACACACACACACACACACACACACACACACACACACACACACACACACACACACATCCCCTCCACCTTCACCTGCCCACCCTAGGGACGGGATTCACACACACACACACACACACACACACACACACACACACACATCTCAGAGTAACAACTTCATTGCCCTACATCCCACATCCAGCCGAAGGATTTTTTGCACAGTATGATGGATTCTGATATAAAGGATTTGAACCTCTTTCCTGGTGGCCAAGACAGGATCACGGCCCTTGTGCAACGGGATGGGGTTGGGAGGTGCTGTACTGAATTGTTTGTCGCGTTTTTTCTTTTTATATGTTGACGTTATTGGACTTAAGATCACGGAAATTGTTGTCAGTGTAGATGCAGAACTGAATACACTTCTGCATGAGAGTAAAAACACGGCATAGCAAGAAGCGGTGCCAAGGCATAGGAAACCAGTCCCCGACAGTCATTTTAGTGCTGACGTATAAACTCAAAATATCAAAGATGTCACATATCAGGTTTGGAGTAAATCGGGTGAAAGTTGACAATTTTATGCCCATTTGAAATTTTAGGCCCAACCCACCTGACACTAACCCCCTTACCGCTAACTGAGGGGGGACTCTCCTGATGTAATGAGGCATGTTATAGGATGTAGATTTGAAAGATGCACATTCAGGTTTTGGTTTCATGTCAATATGATGATTTTGAAAGGAGGAATGGCGAGAATACGATTTTTACCCGTCCCCTTTTTTTCTTTACATTTTTTGGCCATACAGCCTCGGCCTTGGTCCAATTTGGCCCAAAATTAAATCAGGTGATCATAAGGTCATAGACCATCATCCCTGTAATTTTTGTCAAAAACACACATGCAGTTTTCGCGTAAAGTTATTCACAGAGACAAACATACAGATAGATAGACAGACAGACAGACAGACAGACAGACAGACAGACAGACAGACAACAAACAGACAAACCGAGTGAAAACAATACCCGTATAATAACGCTGTGTGTGTGTGTGTGTGTGTGTGTGTGTGTGTGTGTGTGTGTGTGTGTGGAAGACAAGCTAATATGTTGCCTGTTATAAACATTTCAGACATCAGGGAGGCGAGAGAGATTGGTGTGCTGTTCATATGAGGTAAAGCAGAACATTTTAACACTAAAGAACATATTTATCAAAAGAATTAGGCGGGTGTTGTAGTCTTCCTCTCGATATTATCAGGTTAATTAAATACGATACATTTTATTGGTGTCACTTTTTGCCAGAACGGGAGTATATAATGTTTTTGAAAATTATTCCTATAGATTTCTCGCTCCTCGTGGCCACAAAAGCATGGAGAGGGTACCTATATATGGCACTGGTGAGGGTATATGAGAGAGAGAGAGAGAGAGAGAGAGAGAGAGAGAGAGAGAGAGAGAGAGAGAGTTAATATTCTTGATCATCAACACCTACATGCCAACCCTTAAACCCCTCAGCTGAAGCACCTGTCCCATCCTGCTATCTATCTATCTATCTATCTATTGCCAGACGCCTCAATCCCGTTTGGGGTGGCCACAAACAAATCGCCTCCAAGTCGCCCTGTCCCCCGCGATTTCGCTGCCCTGCTTCCAACTCACACCCCCCTCTCTCATATACCTCTCCACCCCATCCCTCCATCTCATCCTCGGCCTCCCCCTTCCTCTTCTCCCCTCCACCTCACTCACATACACTCTCTTCGTCAGTCTTTCACCCTCCATCCTCTCCACATGGCCAAACCACCTCAGTGTGTTCCTCATAACGCTTCCTATCACATCCACATCAACACCACAACGCTTCTTTATATCCTCATTCGTCAGCCTGTCTCTCCATGTGACTCCACAGGCTCCTCTTAAATAACTCATTTCCACTGCTCTCACTCTTGACTTGTGTCCTTCCAACAACGTCCAAGCTTCACTTCCGTACGTTAGAGTTGGTATCACAATACTGTCATGTAGTAATTTTTTCACTTCCATGCTCACTTCCCTGTTTCTTATCACTGCTTTCAAAGAACCAGCAACTTTTCTTCCCTGCTGTACCCTTTCAAGCACTTCACCCTCCAAACCTCCATCCTTACTCATCACACTACCCAAGTACTTAAACGTACTCACATTTTCCAATTCCTCACCATCCAACCTCGCTGTACATTCACTGACTTCACCTCTCTCAAAGACCATCACTTTACTCTTCCCTACATTCACCTTTAGATTCCGTTTCTTACACACTCTTTCAAACTCATCCACCAAGCCTTGCAGCTCCCCTTCGTCTTCACTCAACAACACAGTATCATCTGCAAACAACAGTACAGGGAGTTTCCAAACACTATCCTCTCTCACCAGGGCCACTCCAACATCCACTGTCCTACCTTGTATCTCTTTTATTACCCCATCCATGTACAGATTGAACAACCATGGAGACGTGACACATCCCTGTTTCAACCCAACTTTCAAAGAGAAAAATTCACTTAGTTCACCATCCACACGCACTGCAGCCTTCGCACCATCGTACATACTCTTTACAGCATTCAACAACTTCCCATCTACTCCATATATTCTTAACACTTTCCACAATCCTTGTCTATCCACCCTGTCATATGCTTTCTCCAAATCCATGAAAGCTGCATACAACTTCTTTCCCTTCTCTAGAAACTTTTCCACTAAAGATCTAAGAATGAATATCTGATCTACACAACCTCTTCCCTTCCTAAAGCCTCCCTGTTCTTCGCCAACTAATTTCTCTGTTCTTTCTCTAACTCTGTCAATAAGTATCCTAGCATACACTTTTCCTATTATACTAAGAAGACAAATGCCCCTACGATTACCACACACTTCTTTTTCCCCTTTTCCTTTGTACAAGGGAATAATTATACCTGACTTCCAATCCTCCGGGACTCTACCTTCCTCCCAGGCCAATCTGCACATCTTCCACATCCATTCTACTACTATCTCTCCCCCATGCTTCAGCATTTCACCACACACTTCATCAATTCCTGGGGCTTTCCCCGATTTAACTTTCTTCATTGCTTCCACAACTTCTATCCTACTGATTTCTTCCTGTCTTCTCACCTCCCTCCTTCTCCCAGCCATTCCCCAGCCACTTATACTCGCATTACTTCCATCCTCTACGTTCAACAATTCCTTAAAGTGTTCTCTCCATCTGCTCACTTTTTCTCCCTTCTCCACTATAGTCGCGACAGCGAGAGGTGGCGGAGAAGCGCCTCCCTCAGGGAGAAGTGAGGAAAAGGCTTTCTTTCTCTCGTCCCTGATTGATCTACGGTGATGGGCAGAATGGGGAGGTGTGAGAGCGCTTATATTTCCCTCATAGTACCGTCACCAAATTGATCGCCATGTTTCGAAGCATTATTTATTGCTACAGCAGTTAATATGTGTACACAGACTATTACCTATGGTATATCACAATACATACAGGTGTGCATGTTGATATCTAGAATATGAAAGTCCAGCCAAAAACATTTAAGGAGTAAAACATTAGAAAGGACAGGATAATACTCATCATAAGCCAAAATCAGGGAAGGGGAGAGAGAGAGAGAGAGAGAGAGAGAGAGAGAGAGAGAGAGAGAGAGAGAGAGAGAGAGAGAGTGAGTGAGGAGAGAGAGAGAGAGAGAGAGAGAGAGAGAGAGAGAGAGAGAGAGAGAGAGAGAGAGAGAGAGAAGAATACAGAAAGAGAAACACGTGTGCTTGGAGGGAGTGGTAATGACAAGATCAGGTCCACCGGGACATACTTGTCAATCCTAAGCCCCTTTCTTCTCTCCCCTACCCCGTCGCTCCGGAGGGCGTACAGGCATGCATTCAGACATATATTTATACATACAGTGTATATATATATATATATATATATATATATATATATATGATAGTTTTATTCTTATATAATATATATCATATTTCATATATATATATATATAGTATGATATATATATATATATATATATATATATATATATATATATATATATATATTGAGGAGTGAGATGTAATGCGTTGATGAACGAGAGATTGAATTAGCAAGATCTGCGTACTGGAGTTTGAATTCAGAAGTAAGAAGGTTAGCTAGGAGAGATAAAAGAAGATGTGTGGATGAAAAGGTTGCAGAGACTGAAATCTTAATAAACAAAAATGATGGACAGAGTCAAAGAATAGCATATGAATCGATTAGAGAAATGAGTGGTAATGCAGGTAAAGGCAAGGAAATACCAGTTAGAGACAGGGAAGGAAATTTATTGACCAAAGATCGAGATATTAAAAATAGATGGAAAGAGCATTTTGAGACAGTTCTTAATAGACCAATACCACCAGAAGAGGATATACCGTTTGCTCAGGAAGATTTAAATATAGAAATAGGAGAGTTGAGGCTTGCAGAAGTGGAGAAAGCAGTAAAACAGTTAAAGAATAATAAGGCGCCAGGGGAGGATGGTTTATCCGGAAATGTTTAAAGTGGAGGGGGATAGATTAATAATGATCTTGACCAAGCTATTCAATAAGATATGGGTGACGGGGTTACTATAAGCTATAGTGAAGTAGTTGCTGCCTCTTCCATTGAGAGTTTCAAGCATAGGCTAGATAAGCATATGACAAATAAGGGGTGGATATAGAATAAAGAAAATCTTATAACCAATACTAATTCAAAATTTTTTTCTTTTCAGGTTACACTATGATAGTTTCTATTCTCCTTTCACACTTTCCTGTAAAATGTCCACGCCAGTTTTTCTATACGGCGTGGTGTTCTTTCTGACTTTTTCCTGCCGGCTTCAGCTGGAGGGTTTGGAGGGCGGGGGAGAGCCTTCTTCTTTGCTATCCTTATCTCATTCTAGTAGTTCAGTTACTCGTCTAGGAGCTGCCTAGCATGGGCTAACCGGCCTACTGCAGTTATCCTCTCTTCTTATGTTCTTATGTTCTTAAGAGAGTGGGATGAGCTTCTCCGCCACCTCTCGCTGTCGCGACTATAGTAATCTACCATTTTTATCTTTCACTCCCCTGCTGATACTATGATTGTACTTGAGCCCATAATTGTGTCTAAGCCTATAATTACCGACGACGCTCTCTCTCTCTCTCTCTCTCTCTCTCTCTCTCTCTCTCAGCTTTTTAATTTGAATCATTATTTACCATTCAGTACAAGCCCCAACACTCAAGGGAAGGTTGTCTTGCTGAAGGTCAAGCAGGAAGGGCTCTCTCTCAGCCAGTATTTTTCTTGTTCAGCTTCCCCCTTCATTCTGTGTTTTCTCTCTCTCTCTCTCTCTCTCTCTCTCTCTCTCTCTCATCACGGAAGGTCTGTCTCTGCCAGTACTTTGTCTCATTGAACATTCATTCATCATCCAATTTCTTTTTGCCCCACGAGTAGCCTAGGACCTGCTGAGTACCGACATTTAATATGATGGTGACCGGTCTGAGCGTCCTCACTCGCCCCTGATGTGACCGGGCAAACTCACTTCTTCCGAGTGGAGTACCCAGCCATTGGGCATCAACCATCACTTTTACTCTCAAAATTTTTCTATGGCACCCTATCTGTGTGCATTCTTTGTAGTTCAGTTACGCTTCTAGGAGCTGCCTATTATAGCATGGGCCAACCGGTCTACTGCAGTTATCCTCTCTTCTTATGTTCCTATGTCCAGTGTACTAATTTTCATCCAGTAAGTATTTCCACATCTCACTCCTGTTGCTCAGAGAGAGAGAGAGAGAGAGAGAGAGAGAGAGAGAGAATAAATAATCTAGATAAAAATAAAATAAAACGTGTTTTTAAAGACAGTAAATGCTTAAATGTATATGACAATAATGCCCTTTGAAAGTATATATCAATTGCCAGTTGCTTGTGTATTTTAACAGAAACATTATTTTATATCGGTTAGTTAATATAATAAGATTTTTAAAAGAAAATAATCGGATGAATAGGGTAGGCTAGTAGTGCTTAGAATATTTGTCGGTCCCACAACAATGGCGTATGTGTTAGGTTAGTGATCGTGCCTTAAAATCTTCGTTCATCGGCCTGCTGGAGGGGGTAAGTATGATCCTGATTTATTATATACCTTCACACAAATCCCAAAATTAAAATTTTATTTAAAAATTGAGACCAAGACTCCCAGTGAAGGCATATGAGGGTCTCCCAAGGTCAACAGGGTATCGAACAAGAAGCGGTGATAGGTAGAAATTTTTAGCATATATGGCCAGCAGCTAATTTGACGTGGTATTAATCCCCAATAAGTTTCCAGCAGTATTTTGCAAGTAATCTTAGCTGATTTTTGAGCTGGGTTCAGCTTCCACTCCATAGAAAACACGAGCCAAACTGCGACCAAAATCGGTATGGATATTTCTGGAGAGGAAGGATGGCAAAATTGGATTTTATTTGACGAGGACCAGAATTTCATCATTTTCCACGTACGTGAATTTTAAGTAATTTATTTTTGTGTGATGTATTATATGGCCACATTGTCTATAATAATACTGATTTAGATTGCCAGGTTAGGTTAGTTTAGGTGAGGTTTTGTGCACCCACTGAATAATTTGAGTCTTGTGCCTTTTTCCTTTCCTTTTTCCTCTTTATAATTGTTCTACCTGTGTATTGAAGGTGCCGGTGACTTAATTTTTTCCTCCTTTTTAAAGACACTGAATTTCTGGTGTCCATTGCATCCCCCCCCATTTTTTTTTTTTTTTTTTAATTTTACAGCTACTAGATATGTGGATTTCGATGCAGTTTTTGTTTTTACGCACAGTGGAAATCACTACGTTTTGCAGGATTTGCCCCGTCTCAGTGAGCTTGTATCATATCAGAGATGCATTGGTCTGAATCATTCAAAAAAGTACTGTAGAGTAAGACAGTAAACATTCAGTTACAGGCATGCCCCGGTTTAACGATGTAATTGGTTAGGTAAAACCTCATCGTTAGGCGTATTATCATATATTGGGGTACTTTTAGCATGTAAAGCAATGTGGAATATTTACCAGCCTTGAGATTCCCCCCAAACCAAGTCCAAAACCCACCCAAATGAGCCCAAAAATAAGTTTAAAGCCAATCTAAATGGCTTAACTGCTGTCAAGTAAGCTAACCTAAGCCTAACACCTGTAAATAACTCACTAAAACCAAAAAATAAAGTCTGAAAATCGTCAAATATGTCAGGAAAAAATCAAGCTTAGTAAACTTTGCCCCAAAATGACAATGTTCACCCTAACTGTGGCTAAAACACATTAATCTAAGTAACAGTAATCACTCTAATAACCGGACGCCCAATAACCGAACATCCCCACTACCCGGACCTTATCGTCCTGGGATCCAACATTCCCAAAATGGTCCGGACCCCCCCCCCCCAAAAAAAAAAAAAAAAAAAAGAAGATTTTTTGCCGTCCGTAATTTGAACTTGCTGCGCGCGCCACGGGAGAGCATTGTTTTGGTGCGTCATTCCTCCGACGTCCGATAGAGTGCCGCTGCATCCTCCCCACTTCCCGCCTGTCTCTCACCGCGACTGGACCTACGCTCTTCGCAATGGCTGCCCACGTGCTCGCTTTTGTGGTGGTGCCGTACTTGCTGCAGGGCCTCCTGCTGCTCTCGGGCCTCCTCTTAGTGTGTGTGATGATGGCCCCGCCACCTGAGAAAAGGAAGAGAGTGGTGTTGACTCTGGAAAAGAAGAGGGAGATATTGGAGAAAGTTGATGCGGGTTGGTCTTCTTCCCGCATTCTCCGCGAGTACAACCTGGCCCGGTCGACTTTGTTCGATATCAAACTTTCCCGAGACAAACTCATGCAGTACACGGCTGACTTCTCGTCGCGAAGCAAACGCAACGTGGAAAGTAAGGTTATGTTTACCCCCAAGTTTGCAGAAATCGACCGATCCACGTTGATTTGGTACCGACAGCAACGTGCAGCTGGTGTGATGGTACGTGGAACGGAGCTGAAGGCTGCTGCTGAGAAGTTCGCAAGGCTTCACGATGCCCTAGACTTCAAGGCATCCGAGGGTTGGCTCTTCGCGTTCAAGTTGCGACATGGCCTTACTAACCGTAAAGCACATTGCGAAGCATTGGACGCTAACGAGGATGGAGTTGGCGAGTTTCGGCACAAGGTGAAAGGCTTGATCAACAGGGAGGACCTAACGACGAAACTGGCCTATTCTATCGCTCGCTGCCAACGAACACTCTAGCCGAGGAGACGGAGTAGCGTGTACCTGGCCGCAAGCTTTCTAAGGAACGGATATCTGCTTTGTGTTGTGTCAGTGCTAACGGCATGCACCGGCTTAAGTCCGTTGTTGTTGGCCGTGCAAAGCAGCCTCGGTGCCTTCGTGGGGTGATGGATGTCCTTCCTGTCGTCTGGTACCATTCTTTGAAAGCATGGTTCACAGCTGTGATTTTCAGAGACTGGTTTCACCGTCACTTCGTCAAGGAGGTCATCCATTACCAGACGAAGACACTGGGAATCCCTCGCGACCAGGTAAAGGCTCTCCTTCTGCTCGACAATGCACCTGCCCACCCGTGCGACAAGGACTTCGTTGCCGAGAATGGCCATATTAGGTGCATGTTTCTGCCACCTAATACGACTGCTCTCATTCAACCCATGGACCAAGGAGTGATCGTGGCAACAAAGCGTCTGTACCGTCGGAAGTTCCTGGACGAGGTGATGGTTGTTCTCGAGGACGAGGACGAGTGCAGGGAAGGACGTGACACACGAGGCAAGCGGACTTTGGAAAACCTTCGCCGCTACAACATCAAGTCTGCGCTG
The DNA here is from genome assembly GCF_032717465.1 of Coenobita brevimanus. Classification (NCBI taxonomy): domain Eukaryota; kingdom Metazoa; phylum Arthropoda; class Malacostraca; order Decapoda; family Coenobitidae; genus Coenobita; species Coenobita brevimanus. The sequence goes on along the minus strand of NC_137064.1, from coordinate 32,572,319 downwards.
TACAACTGGGCTAGTGCATGGAAGGAAGTCCCTGTGAAAACTCTTGAAAATGGTTGGTCTTGTCTGCTTCTCGGAACGGATGTGGAGTACGATTTTCTAGGGTTTGATGTGGATGACTTCCATGCACGGCTACGTATGCACGGCGACGTTGTTGATGTGGACGATGTTCGTGAGTGGTTGGACGACGACGAGGGCGATCCTGGGTATCAGACGTTGTCTGATATCGAGATCGCGTCTTTGGTTGCTGGTGCCAGTCCCGAACTTGAAGATTCCGACGACGAAGGCGACGATGATGCGGACTCCTCTCAGCAGGACACTACTCCAGCCATCCCCAAGCTGAGCGCACTCCAGGAACATCTAGAGTTCGTCCTAGACTACCTGGAACACCCGGACTGCGACAGGGAGATGGGGCCCTTGGGACTCGTGGAGGAAGTGCGTGCTTTCAGGCAGCGCATCATCAATCGCCAGAATCGTCGGTCCTTGCATCAGTCAATGATTGACAGTTTTTTCAGGCCCGTGACCCCTGCTGTGCCAAGCCCTGGCTCCACTCCGTTGCCTCCCCAAGACAGGCCCTCATGCTCCGAGCCACAGCCCAGCACATCAGCCACGGCGGAGTCACCGCTCGACGTGAGTTTGCGGCTTTCCTCAGAGTCCTCTGCAGTGGGTACGCCATCACCACGACCCAGCGATGCACCCCTTGGTCGCCTGCCAGTGATACTCTCGGACTCTGACAGTGAATAAACAGCAAGAACTTCTCCACTAGACCACACGGGAATTTTGAGTGTTGTGCAGTGAAAAAAACGGTGTGTTGTGTTAAGGTTTTCGAGTTGAGAGAAAGGACTCAGTGGAAACTAAATTTAATGTAAATAAACTTCTTTGTTTTGGCTTTGGAAATTTTGAAAAGATTGGGAAAAGTTAATGTGCAACACTAAATTTTACTGGAACATTATTTGGACTAAAGTGAACACTGTGAAGAGAACGGACTTCTGTGTGTTATTGACTAAGTTCAATGCAAGACTTCAGGAAGAGTGTACTGCAAGTGCTTCAGGAAATCGTTCTTACTGTCAGAGTCCGAGAGGAAGCAGTTATTCATCGAGGTGGCCAGGGACTTGCTGTAAGTAGCCAGAATGTTTCATACTGTACTTTTTTCCATACTATACTTACCAGAATGTTTCATACTGTACTTTTTTCCATACTATACTTACCTCATGCATGTGCAGTAGGAATGTGTTTTTCTGAATTAGGCTAGGTTAGGGTCCATAAGTACCAGAATGTTTATTAATGTATTAACATACTTCTAAACCCTCATTTTTTGATTCTTTTGCATTTATTTCAGTCATTTATGTGCCTTATTGATATGATTTGGGTGTTAAATAAGTGCTATGCATGTCCAGAGGGAGTTGTATGGGTGTTTCTCTGAGTTAGGGTCCATAAGTACAAGTCCATAAGCTGGGGCCCAATATCCGGACAAAACCAATAACCGGACCTACCAATGGCTCTATTACGTCGGATATTGGAGTGATTACTGTATATAAACAGTTTATAAATCAACCTAAGCACACAACTTTAGTCTAAAATATCATCAAAATTGGTAAAAAGAAAAAAAAAATCAAAACCCATCGTTAAACCGGGGTTTGGCCATTGTTAGGCAGGGTATGATGGTATTTCTTCCCCTATCGTTAAACCGGGGTATCGTATATCAAGGTATTACTGTATATTATTGATCACCCTGTGGTTGGAATAGCACCATTTTTGTAACTGGTTGGAATAGCACTGTTTTTGTTGCAGACAGTTCATCTTTTTATTCATTCGTATTGTTTATAAAGGCTCCAGCATGTTTACATGTGTCAGCCTTGGTCACCTAATGGCGGCTGTTCATGATGCTTGATCTCTGGCAGCCACCCTGTTCAGTTCTTTAACCCTGAGGTCACACTGTATTTTGTCAAGGTTATTTTACTGTAGCATCTGACGGCTCGGGGTGGAGGGAAAGTGCAGGTTGGAGAATTTGTCAGTGGTTTGGGTGAGAAGCTTCTCACCAAACAGGTGTAGGTGTCCATGATACTACTGAGACAGGGTGGTGAGACTCAGGGCACCTAGCGCTTGGTGATAGGATGTATAGAATGCACCTGGAATTGTTCTACACGCCCTCTCTTGTACCCTTACCGATGATGATGTGGCTCTGAGACAGGATGACCAAGCGGTGGATGCATGGATGCATATGCTTGTTAGACAGTTTAAATAACCTTCAGACGATTTAAATAACCTTATGAAAAATTAATATTATCAGTCTATCTATCTATTGCCAGACGCCTCAGTCCCGTAAGGGGTGGCCACAAACAAATCACCTTCATGTTGCCCTGTCCCCCACCATTTCTCTGCCCTCCTCCGAGCTTACACCCCTCTCTCTCATGTACTGTTAGTGCTGATGTGTTTTAATGTTCCAGCAGTGTATGGCTGGTACGACTGGGTGCAAACCAAGCAATTACTCCACGACACTGGGCCAAAGCTACTTAGTACGTGAGCGCCTACTCTAGCTGTTTGGACACACAGTAATGTTACGGTATGTCTGTAAAATTCACCTGGGAATCAAGGAGCACAAGAAGAAGGCTGTAGGACCAAGTTGACCTTTTCTTTCGGGAGGGTCTTTGAGGAGGAAGAATGGCAGTATGGAGGCTAGCACAAAGGGACCCTTTGTGGATGGATTTGGAAGGTGAGTGAGGCTGTGTGCTGCCATGGTTACTACTATAGCGCACCCTTGTTTTTTATTTATGGTATATAGAGTATAGATAGATAGACTGATACATCTGGCAAGAGAAAATAGTATATAGAGTCATTTATAACATGGGTTCATTGTGGATATGTTTTTGGCCAATAGTCACCCACCCAACACAGTCTAAAACAGTGGTTTCCAACCTTTTCTAATACTTGCCCCCCCTCACTGAATGACACGTTCCCTGCGCCCCCTTTCCTCAAATACTGTATTTTACTGGCATAGTTGGCACATGTCAATAAATATCATTGATTCTTAATCTTTGAAATTGTTTATATATTCAGATAACTAGAATTCTTATTCATATCTGAAATATTTTCTCAATATTTAGAAATTACTTAATTCCATCATAATTCATAGTTTACAAATATAATTACCCTCTTTATCAAGCCTTCGTTCCCCCCTCACCAGGCAGCCCTTCATGCCCCCCTAGGGGGGGCGTGCCTCACAGGTTGGAAACCACTGGTCTAAAAGCAAGTTTTAAACCCACCCAAACTGGTTATTTCACTGCACCGCACTTCACTTGCTGCTTACCACTAAAAATAAGTAAAAAATGTAACTCACTTTAATCTCTCTCTCTCTCTCTCTCTCTCTCTCCACACCCAAGAGTGACTGAGTTGTTCAAAGGCCATCTTGGAACAAATAAATGACTCTAAGCTGTGTTAGTGACTGTGTAAGCAAAAATGTGATTGTACACAGACTTGGCCATGTGGAGAGGATGGATAGCGAGAGACTAACTAGGAGTGTTTGTGAGTGAGGTGGAGGAGGGGAGAGGGAGGGGAATACCAAGGATGAAATGGAGGGATGGAGTGGAGAGGCATATGAGAGATTGGGGTATAAGTTGGGGGGATGGAGAGACTAACGAGAAGAGTGTGAGTGAGTTGGAGAGGAAGGGGAGGAGGGAGGAGGAGACTGAGGATGAGATGGAGGGAGGGAATGGAGAGGTAAAAGAGAGAGGGGGGGGTGAGCTGGTGGGAGGGCAGTGATATGGCAGGGGTCAGGGTGACATGGAGATGATTTGTTTATGGCCACCCCTTATGGGATTAAGGCGTCTGGGTGTAGATAGATAGATAGATAAATAGATAGATACAGTAGACATTGACAAGTGAGGCTTTGTATAGAATCATAGTCATATAAGTGAAAATGCTGTCATATATTGAAAAAAAGGTCCAAACTGTAGTCATTTAAATGATTCATTGGATGTCGGTTCATCGTGTAACAAGGGCCTGCTGTGTGATGTGTAGCAGATGGGGGAATACCATTGACCCAGGAAGGTGTTACCATGAGAGTATAGGTGTTAGCTTGGTAATTACCCACACAGTCACTCTTAGGCAGGAAAATTTTACCCACATGTACAGTACACTCACTCAGAAGTATCTGTACATAGAGTCAAAGTCCAAGCTGACACTCACATTGTTCTATCTGTCTGTCTGTAGTCAGGTGCTTTAATCACATAAATGGTGGTCACAAACCAATTGCCTCCATGTCCCATTGTCCCCTGCCATTTCACTGCCCTCCCCCCAGCTCACACAACCCTCTCCTCTATATACATCTCTATGCCATCACGTTGTTACAAATAAAATTGGTACATTTTTTTTTTTCCTCGGTTTCCAGCAACTGTTGGTAATTAGCTGGTGTTGGCACTTAGTTTAGCTTCCAGTCCTTTGACAACATCAGCTGTACCATGGCCAGCACCAATACAAGGATTACAGGGAGGATAGAGGATTACTTGTGAGGAAGGGTAGAGGATTACGAGGAAGGATAGATGATTAAGAGAAAGGATAGGGGATTAAAAGTAAGGGTAGAGGATTACTTAAGAGGTAGGATAGGGGATTAACAGGAAGGATAGAGTTAAGATAGAAAGGAAATTAATAGGAAGGGTAGAGGATTACTTAAGGAGAAGGATAGGGGATTAAGAGGAAGGGCAGAGGATTAAGAAGAAGGATAGGGGATTAACAGGAAGGATAGAGAGTTACTCAAGAGGAAGGATAGAGGATTACTTAAGAGGAAGGATAGAGGATTACTTAAGAGGAAGGATAGAGGATTAAGAGGAAGGATTGGGGATTAAGAGGAGGGTTGGGGGATTAAGGGAAAGGGTAGGGATTATTAAAGAGGAAGGATAGAGTCATTTTTAGTTTAGATTAGACTGGAAGGAGCTCAGTAGATAATTCCACATTCGTCTTGCTCATTCAGGAACAAGGAATTTTTAGTCATACTGAATCTGGTACGGTAAACTGTTTGGTAGGCAGAGCAGCCTCAGAAAGCACTTGGTGAGTCAGTCAGTGGTAGAGAAGTTTGTATGTGGCAGGTGTAATACTTAAGTCAGAATAACACCATCATATAGTACTGTCACAACCTGGTACTGTATATGTTTTCCTTATGTGAAGCAAGAATGATTTTTATTTTTTTTATTTTTTTTTTAATTCAAGGAAGAAGGAACTAAAGGCCAAAAGTCTAAGATTGATCCCTCCAAGAAAAAACAAGATAACAGAGAGCCAAATTCCAGATCTTTTAATTACGAGATGCGTGTACACTCTGCCTTTGAAAGACTTGAGGTCATAGGCAGTAGGAAATACAGACAGAGGAAGACAGTTGCATACTGATAAATAATAAATCAATGTCAAGGGCTGTGTAACCTTAAATCTCAGTAGCCGTTTCTGCTACCCACCTGAAGTATGTTGTCGGCTGAACCACATAAGGATGACCCCATAGAAAGCATATGGCCTGTGCAGTGGCTGTAAAGTCTGTTCAGTCTAGTCATCTGGTCAATCCCTGTCGCCACCAAGGGTCCCTTCCGAGTCTGGGGGAGCTGGAGGACCTGGGCAATTATTCCAGGTTGTCAGATGATGATGATGAGCAATAGGGAGAGAAAAGTGGTGAGACCGAGGGAAATCATATCAGTGTTGTGGGTGGGGAGCAGTGCTTTGAGGCGACGGGAGAGGAGTGCGGTGAGGCAGCAAGAGAACGTAGCATTTTGATGGCAGGTGAACATAGGGGTGAGCCAGGCAGTGTTGAAGGGGAGGCAGATGAGGGAGGACTCAGTGTTTGCACTGCACTCATTGATGGCTTTGGGTCTTCCATGATGCTGGTGCTTGTCATTAGGAAGGCGGTGGTGATGGTGTGCTGTAATGCCTTTATCTTAGTTGTCAGGAGCTGCATGTTGTGCTTCAAGTGTTGCATCACTTCTTGCCGAGTTTGGGTCCTGGTACTGGATGTAGGCAATGGTGTCGTCACTCTTGGCCAGGAATTCCTTCAGTTTCTTGGTGTCCAAGGCATGAACAGGCCTTTCCTCCTCACCACCATCATTGCCACCTTCCTGTGTCTCTGCCACCTGTTCCCTTAGGTCAGTGGGCTCCTCTGTGGAAAGTTGTTCAGCGTGGCTGTCCAGGACCTCTTGGATATCAGCCTCACTGACCTTGTCAGTCCTTGCTACGTGGGAGAGGTTGAAGATTTCATGATGGATGCCTTCCACTGCTGGGAACCTTCTGATGGATTGGACACACTCAAGCCATACCTTCCTCTGGGTGGCATTAAACGTGCTTGTCTGAACCTCTTTCCACACCACGGTGATGTTATTGATGGCATTCTCGATGTTATACTTTTCCAAAACGGGTGCACTACATCTGTCCCTGCAGTCACTTGCCTTCACCATTTATTCCTTGGTGTGGTGGAGGTAGTGGGCTTTAGTGATGGCAGTCACCTGGTCCGTTGGCTGGAGTAACACTGTGGTGTTGGGGGAGCAGGTACACCACCTTGATTTATCCACCCAGTCCTCCATGCCATCAGGGTGGCTCAGAGTAATGTCCACCAGGAGGAGGGTACAGTTAGCCAGATTGCCCTGACTGACATAGTCACACAAGCAGGGAACAGGTAACCTGCTGTGTAATTGTGGCTGAGTGCAGAGGTTAGCCAAACCCTGGAGTTACTCTTTCAGATAGCATCGGGCTCTCCTTCACGTACCTTGTCGGTGTGTGGGAGTTCTCCCAGTGATAAATGAGCTGGGGTGTGAGCTTAAGGTCCCCCTCTGCATTCACACCAAGGAAGAGTGTGAGGCAGTCCTTGGCTGCCTTAAACTCTGGCACATGTCATTCTTCCTTGCTGATGTAGTTCTTGACAGAAGATGAGTTTCCAAAACAGGCCTGTCTCATCAAAGTTCAGGACCTGTTTTTGGAGAGTACCTTATCCCCCATCTTACAGCTTGGCAGGGAAGGCCTCAGCTGCCACATGGTCAGCATTAGCATCAGCTTCCCTGTGCATGGTTACATATCTAAGGCCAGCATGGCCCTTAAACCACTTGAACCAACCCTTGCTGGCCATGAACTCCTCCCCTACTTCAGTTTCCCATTCTTCTTGAGATGCTTCCACATATCAAGAGCCTTTGCATAGATGAAGTTGTGATGCTGGGGCTGCTTTGTAAGTCCATGAACCCACAGCACCAGGAGACACACCAAGTCCTTCATGATGGGTTTCCTAGTTTTGGCTAGTCATTTAGCAGTCAGGGTAGGCACATTCTGCAACCGTTAGGACAGAATCAGATTTATTACGGTAGAGACTGTGGACTGGGGCGCTTATGGGCTTTGTTGATCTCGTTCATCCCCAGCCCGTCTTTATGGTGCCTGCCAATGTCCAGTTTAACAAGAAGGAAAGACTACATCCTGCTCTTTTAGGCTTACCCTCCTTGTCCTCAGCAGCACCAGGCTTTCCACTGGGTATAGCACCTTTACAGGACGTTTTCCAAGTCACAAGTATCAGTATTTCACCTAATTCTATAGCAGTGCAAAAATTCACAGGCATTCTTCCACCAGTGTTGTATACTGCCTTCCATATTTCTCATTCTCCCCAAACGACAGAGACTATCCTTCCTTCTCTCACTGTTTTGTTGTTTGCTTCATATTGCCATCACGTAGAAAATTGTGATGGTGGTGGATGATTGGGGTGGTGGAGGTTGTGGCAATGGTGGTGTTGTGGTAGTTGTTGTTGTTGTTGTTGGTGGTGGTGGTGGTGGTGGTGGTAGTTGGTAGTGGTGGTGATGGTACTGAAATTGTGGTAGTTGAGATTGAAAAAAAAAAAAAAAATTGGTTTATCATCATCGTCATCATCATAACATTCTTTGTGTGTTTAAATTTTTAGGCCTTGTAATGTCGACAGTTTTAAAAAATCAGAGGTAGAATGGGCGAAGGAAAGGGGGGGCGGGAAGGAAGTAGGGGGTGGAGAGGGAGGGGGGAGGAATTAGGGGTGGAGAGGGAGGGGGAGGAAGAAGGAGATGGAGAGGGAGGGGGGAGGGGGTGAAGGCAACTTGCGTTTTCTTGGAGGAGGTAGGGAAGGAGGAAGATGAGAAATCAAAGGATGAGAAGGGGAAAGGAAGGAGGGGAAATTGAGGGAAATGAAGAAAGGAGAGAGAGAAGTGGAGGAGGTGGAAGAAGGGGTGGGAAGGGAGGGAGGTGGTGGAAACAGTCAAATTAGTGCAGGGAGGAAGGGAGGGGAGGAAACTAGTGGAGGGAGGGAGGGATTTAGGGGGAGGGGGAATGTGCCGGCTTTGGGTCACTGTAGCTTCAGCTGTGACTGGGTGAAGACTCTTCACTGTTTGGTAAGCTGGTTTTCTTCTTTCTTCCCCCTCATTGCTTTTCCTCTAATTGCGTTTTTCCTCTCGAATTGCATTTTTCTTCTCGAATTGCATTTTTCCTCTCTAATTGTTTTTCCTTCATCTAATTGCTTTTCCTTTCTCTAGTGGCTTTTCCTTTCTCTAGTGGCTTTCCTCTTATTGCTTTTCCTCTAACTACTTGCATGGCATTGTTAATGGTTATAGTTTGCATTGTAAACAAGCCTGAGAATTTGTAAAGCTTACCCAGAAACATAATAATCGAAATAGATGAAGATAGAAGGATAAGTAGCTGGGTGTGTGGTGCTTGGGGTCTGTGTGGAGCTCAGGAGGATAGAAGGATAAGTAGCTGGGTGTGTGGCATTTGGGGTTAGTGTGGAGCTCAGGAGGAGTGAAGGATAAGTAGCTGTGTGTATGGTGTGTGAGGTCAGGGTGAAGCTTAGGTATTGGGTGTGAAATTATGGTTTTCAGTGTCTATGGATATTTTGTGGTTGGTGTTTTGTATGCAATGTGATGGCTTATGAGGATTTTCTTTTTTTCAGTGGTGTAAGTTGAGGGAAAGGGCAGCTTGATAGTCAAAAACAGAATGACATGGAGGCGAATCAATTTGTAGTCACCCTCTCTGGTTTGTAGGCAGTTTGCTGTAAAGAGGACTGTCAACACAATTACTACTACCACAACCACCTCTACTAATTTGGTGAGTATTCCCTAGCTTCATTAGTATTATTTATTATCATCAGTATTAGTATTATGGATCTTTATATATATCTAGAGGTTTTCTTGGGTGGGTCAAGTGTATTAGCTTTTCTCCACATTTTACTAGTAACCAAGGAGACTCATTCCTGAACTATTGCTCTTGCAACAACTTCGTAAAAATCCCCAGCCCCATTTGAGTTAGTTGATGACCAGGTGTAGTCAGATAAGGGTTAATTTTGACTAGTAACCAAAGAGACTCACACATCAACTAAGGCACATGCAATAAATCTTTAAATTTCCAGCTCCTTTTCAGTTAGTTAACAGCCAGGGATTGTATTCTCATTGGTTAAGGAAGCTCTCTAACACCTCTTCCTTAGTGATTTATTTTTGGATATGGCTGGGTAATAATATTTTGTACATTATTTATCTTGTTTGTTTTTTTAGTTAGTTGTTTTCCGGGGAGGGGCACTAACCCTTAGCCAACCCTTTTAGTCGCCTTTTACGACAAGCAGGGATACTGGGGGAGTATTCTTGAAAACCCCCCTACCCCCAGGGGGTAAATATGTATAGCGAGGTTGGATGGTGAGGAATTGGAAAATGTGAGTACGTTTAAGTATTTGGGTAGTGTGATGAGTAAGGATGGAGGTTTGGAGGGTGAAGTGCTTGAAAGGGTACAGCAGGGAAGAAAGGTTGCTGGTTCCTTGAAAGCAGTGATAAGAAACAGGGAAGTGAGCATGGAAGTAAAAAAGTTACTACATGACAGTATTGTGATACCAACTCTAACGTACGGAAGTGAAGCTTGGACATTGTTGGAAGGACACAAGTCAAGAGTGAGAGCAGTGGAAATGAGTTATTTAAGAGGAGCCTGTGGAGTCACATGGAGAGACAGGCTGACGAATGAGGATATAAAGGAGCGTTGTGGTGTTGATGTGGATGTGATAGGTAGCGTTGTGAGGAACACACTGAGGTGGTTTGGTCATGTGGAGAGGATGGAGGGTGAAAGACTGACGAAGAGAGTGTATGTGAGTGAGGTGGAGCGTGGAAGAGGGAGGGGAAGACCGAGGATGGGATGGGGTGGAGAGGTATATGAGAGAGGGGGGTGTGAGTCGGGAGCGGGGTTGTGAAATGGCGGGGGACAGGGCGACTTGGAGGCGATTTGTTTGTGGCCACCCCAAACGGGATTGAGGCGTCTGGCAATAGATAGATAGATAGACATTATTTATGCGGAATATGGCGATAGTGGAAGGACTAAGAATAGGACAGTGATGTGTAATAAACAAAATAAATTGCTTAGGAAAAGGTCTTCGGGCTCTTTATGCAGAGTATGGCGATATTGCAATGGTTTAACACATAAGAGGACAGGAAGGTGTAATAAGCAGAATTAATTGCTTAGGAAAAGGTGTTTGGGAGCTTTATACAGAGTATGGTGATGTTGGAAGGATTTCTGTAACAGAAGAGGACAGTAGGACAGTAAGGGGTAATAAACAATATTAATTGCTTAGGAAAGGGTGTTAGGGAGCTTTATGCAGAGTATGGCCATATTGGAAGGATTTATTTAACAGAATAGGACAGTAAAGTGTAATCAAGGAACAAAATCACTTAGGAAAAGGTGCGAGGGAGGCTTATGCAGAATATGGCCACATTGGAAGGATTTATATAACAAAATACAACCATAAGGTGTAATAAGCCAAATAAATCACTTACGAAGAGGTGTTTAGGGAACTCTTCACTGTAACTTGGTCTAAAATTTGTCTCAGCATTTTCAGTTTTGAGTTGTAACAGTAGATTAACACTAGAATATGTTGCCAGTCACAAAGAAGTGCTGTGGAAAGGATAACTAGCTGTAGCACACAAGGTAGAAGGTAGAACTAGTGTTATCTACTGTATTTATTTATTTGCGAGAGATGAACGAGGAGAATGTACGGGATGTGAGTGAGGTGGAGTAGGGGAGAGGGAGGGGGAGGCCAAGGATGAGAGGGACGGATGGAATGGATAATTGAGAGAGAGGGGTGTGACCCGTGGGGAGGGCAGTGAAATGGCAGGGGACAAGGTGACATGGAGATCTGTTTGTGACTGCCCATTACAGGATTGAGGCGTCTCGTAATAGATAGCTAGTCTACTCTAAATGTAAGTAATTTTTACTAATATTCTTATCATCCTTGCAGTGGTGTTGCTATTGTGGCCCTGAGTTCGTGGGGGAGTGAACAAAGGGTGATAGCCTGGTTCCAGAGGAAGGGCAGCCTGATGACCTGGTTTAAGAGTGATGGGAGACCACCTGGAGGAGAGGCCTGGAATGCTTGGAGGAGGATAGAGGAAGTCTGTTCAGAGAAGTATAGTATTGTCTATGTCTGTCTGTTGTGTGTGTGTGTGTGTGTGTGTGTGTGTGTGTGTGTGTGTGTGTGTGTGTGTAGTCAATTATGGAAGGTTGAGTTGACCAAGGACAATCATTTCTACATATAACCAAGGTTGAGATGGAGGGATGGAGTGAAGAGATAGAGAGGTGGGTGAGAGTTGGAGGAAGGGCAGCCAAATTACAGGACAGGGCAATGTGGAGGCAGTTTTTGTGGCCACCCCTTACAGGATTAAGTTGTCTGCCAGTAGATAACTATATAGGCAAATGAATTCCAAGCAATCACACGGTATTGATATAGGTGTGGGTTCTTTCCAGTGAAAGCAAACTAGTAACCAAGGAGACTCATTCCTACCTCGATAACTTTAAAGATGATTTTGTAGTCGCCTAGCTAAGCAATAAGAATTTTCTTGTGGAGTTTCATGTTGAGACAGTCAGACAAATGAGGAAGTGAAAGAGCATTGTGGTGTGGATTTGGATGTGATGGAGAGCGTTAGGAGAAATACATTGCAGTGCTTTGGCCATGTGGAGAGGATGGAGAGTGAGACCAATGAGGAGCTTGTATATGAGGGAGGACGATGAGAGGGAGACAAATGAGGAAGTGGAGGAGTGTTGTGGTGTGGATGTGGATGTGATAGCAAGTGTTAGGAGAAATACATTGTGGAGGTTTGGCCATGTGGAGAGATGGAGAGTGAGACTAATGAGGAGAGTATGTGAGTGATGTGGAGGGGGGAGACAAATGAGGAAGTGAGAGCATTGTGGTATGTATGTGGATGTGATAGCAAGTGTCAGAAATACACTAAGGTGGTTTGGCCATGTGGGGAGGATGGAGAATGGAAAACTAACTAGGAGTGCATTATTATATCTATATAGGTGCAGTAATAAAAATGAAATGTCCATATTACAGGGCACGAGCAGAGGATGAAGGATGACAGCAAGGTGTGGAGGGTGAGAGGTGTGAACGTTGAGGGTCGAGTTGAGAGGAAGGATGGGACTTGAATTGTCATAATAAGGGGTAGATTGAGATGGTTTGGCCATGTGGAAAGAATGGAGGATGACAACTGGTTGTGGAGGGTGAGAGATGTGAGTATTGAGGGTAGAGTTAAGAGGAAGGATGGCACTTGTGATAAGGGGTAGATTGAGATGAGTGCATATGGAGAGGATGGAGGATGACAATTTGGTGTGGTGGGTGATAAGTCTGAACATTGAGGGTAGAGTTGGGAGGAAGGGGTAGATGGAGATGGTTTAGGCATGAGGAGAGGATGAAGGATGATAACTGTGTGCAGAGGGCAAGAGGTGTGAACGTTGAGGATAGAATTGAGATGCAAACTAAAAAAACCTGGGATGAAGTCAGTGTGTTACCTTAGGGATAAGGGAGTGAATAGAGAGGCTGCTAGAGATCAGGCATCCTGGAGAGTTGCCGTTAGGTGACCAATGCCCATGTATGCAGGTATGTTGGAGCCTTTATAAACATACAAATGAAGGTAATCTTTGTACTCCAGGGTAGATGGAGGGGAGGGGCAGCTTGATAGCAGAGGTAGCCAACCCTGGCGAGATGGTGTCTAAAGGTAGAATTCCATAACTACCACCACCTTTTTTTGTGTGGCAACAAGCTCAGGTGGATACTAAAATGGTGAGTACTCTTAAATGTGTTCTAGCTGCTTGATCATTTAGATGCCAGTCTGTTGAAATAGCCATTGATGGGCCTAGTGGACAGTGCTATCCATTAACTTCAGTTTTTCCTTAAATCTTGCCATGGTACTAGCTTTTTCTAATTGCCAGTTGGTTGCAATGCTTGCTGCAATTGGTTTGTAAAGTTAGAATGCAGTAAAGCCAATAGTTAGATATCTCAGGAAGTTAATGTTGGAATAATATTGCTGAAATTTAGATACTTGCTAAATGAAAATACCTTCAGTTGGTGTAGTAGTAGTTAATTGAGAAGTCTAACAACTATCATTTGCACTCCTTCCACCTTATGTCTGTATTTCTTACCTATTGCCAGATGCATTAATCCCATAAGCGGTGGCCACAAACAAACCACCCCTATGTTGCCATTCCCCGCCATTACGCTGCCCTTGCCCCAGCTCACACCCCCCTTTCTCATATATATACCTCTCCACTCCTATCCATCTCATCCTCAGTCTCACCCTCTGAACTGCTTCACTAATAAGCTGTAGAAGAGAGATGAACCTTCATTTCCTCCTTCACTACTCAGATATCTCATAAGCTGGAGTAAATTATTGGGTGTTGGCAGGAATGAATTAAAACATGACTGGAAGCTCCCTAGCACCTCCTCCAAAATGATTTTATTCTTGTGATTAAACTAGAATCAGCTTGAAACCCCTGCACTTGAAGCTCCCTAACACCCCTTCCGTAGCAGTTTATCCTAGAGGTTAAACCAGAATTAGCTTGAGACCTTTGCACTTAAAAGGAAGCTCCCTAACATCTCTTCCATAGGGATTTATTCTAGGTGTTAACCAGGATCAGCTTGAGACCCCTGCACTTAAAAGGTAGTTCCCTAACATCTCTTCCATAGTGGTTTATTCTAGGGATTAAACCAGGACCAGCTTGAAACCCCTGCATTTAACATTTAAAAGGAAGCTCCCTAACACCTCTTCCTAACTGATTTATTCTAGAGGTTAAACCAAAGGCGGTTGAAGACCCCAGCATTTAAAAGGCACTTCCTTAACCTATTCTTTAGCTGTTTATTGTAGGGACAGCAGTGTTGTGATAGTAAATCCTTGTCTTTCATGTAAATTTGAGTTTCTTAGTTCCATTAGCACTTTTAATTTCATTCAGATAACTTTTATTTTATTTTTGATGGAGAATGACAGTTGGGTGTGGAAAGTGATGTGGCAACGATGGGGGTAGGGTTGTGAGAGGCAGACTGGATAAGACCTGGGATGAGGTCATAGAATGTGACCTCAGGGATAAAGGACTGAATAGGGAGGCTGCCAGAGATTGAGCAGTGTGGAGAGCTGCCATGAGGTTACAAAGGCCGATGCATTGAAGCATGTTGGAGCCTTCATAATCGATACGATAGTATTTCCAAATATGTTAATCCTGTACGTTTTGAACTCAGATATAGTACTCCATCAGAGCTATAAGACCTCCCTAAGTTATAAAATGCCTGATGGTGATAAGAATAAAACCAAAAATAATAAGAAAATGGTGCTAGGGAGCTGCCTGAAGATACAAGCCCCTCAGAGCCATAGGTCCTCTGAGTTGTAAAATTGCCTGGTAGTAGCAAGAATAAAACCAAAAATAAATTAAGTAGAGGTGCTAGGGGAGTTAGGGATTTGAAGTATAAGTTTGAATTTGTCTTTGACTATTTTTCCATATGCCTGTGACTTTTTCCTTCTGCCAGTGACTGAACATACTTCCCCAGTATACCTGCTTGTCATGAGAGACGACTGAGAGGGACCTTTGTTTTCTCTCCTTACTGTCCTCTTGTCTACTGTCCCACCTCTCCTCTTGATATTTCCTTATTTCTTCCGGCCTTTATTTTCCCTCCACTCCTTTCAAGTTAGACATGAGTTTTGACGGATAGTTTAAGGACCTTCCATTGACACTGACTCTTCCTCCCTGTGCTTTAACACCAAACCGTTTCATCACCAAGCATCTTCATGGCCAAAGCCACCTGCATGCCAGTCACAGTGCCATGTAGCCAGTTGAATTTGGTGCTAGTTCATTATTCCATCCTTCCTACTGCCAGTGACAAGCTCTTAAATGCAGTGTCCAGGTATCTTTCACTGAATGGTTCCTGACTTTGTTCATTTCTTGTCTTGGAAGATTTTTTAAACTGTTCTACCTTTCTTATGTAATGCAAACTTTGAAATAGTCTCCAGAATTACTTCAGTAGATATAGATACATAGATAGATATACATGGATAAATAAAGCACACAGGGAGTGTGGTGAATTATCTTTAGGTGTATTAGCAGTGGTTACAGTTTTTGCAGTCTTTAAAAATTTGGCTGTTGTCATTGTTTAGTGGGTTAAGGTGCTGTTGGCTGATGGCTTGAATTTGTTAGGTGGTTGGTTACTACTGTATTTACTGTAGATGCCTGGTGGTCTAGTGGGTTAAGGTGGTCCAGGTGGATGTGATTTGGAATATTAATAGTTTATTTTCACCTGTGGCAAAGCCAACAGGTCTAGATGTGGTACTTTTTTTTTCTCTCTCTCCAAGGAGAGGTTAAGTATCTGCTCTTGGAGAGCTCTGAGTGATTTTCATATGAAATACAAAGCTGCTCAGCCTGAAATTTTGTTGATTTATCTTGTCAGCTGTTGCCCAAGCTGACTATTAGGTGCATTTCAGTTTGACTTCAAGGAGGCATTGTAGCAACTTAATGAAATACAAAGTTGCTCAGCTTGAAATTTTGATTTGATTTGATATATCAGCTGTTGCATCAGCTGATTATTAAGCAGTTATCAAATTTGGCCGTAAGGAGGCATTTTAATAAAAGTTTCACATTGTGAGTTTCAAAAAAACTTAAAAATGGCTGCAGTCTGTGCAGATAGTCTCTTGTTGTTAGGCACAGAGTTTAAACTTGTGATCTTGTGTTTAGATAATCCAGTTAGCTTGTGTTTGAATGTTAGGTGTGTGTTAGTTTGTTTAGATTAGACAGTGTGTGTTTAGATTAGGTAGGTGTAGGTCAGTGGGTTTGGGTGTAGATTAGGTCAGTGGGTTTGGATGCCAGGTGCCTTAGCAACCCCAGTGTAGTATTTCAGTTTTGGGAGTGGTTCAGTGCCGTCAGATGAAAACAAAGCAGCTAATGTGTTCTTGTATTTGCAGGAAATAGTTGACATCTAACAAGATTTGTGAAGACATCAAGACGGCAAGCTCAAGCCGCGCATGTAAACACATTTTTCCGAGAAGATTGGTAATGTGTTAAAACTGCATCTCTCTCATTTTGCTTTAACTTGACCAAAAAATACCTTGCTAGTCATGAAGAAGTGTTGTGGAAAGGGTTTAATGACCTAAAATTACCATCTTTGATAAGTGTTTAGCTACTGTATTAAATCAAAATTAGTGATGTTAGTCATGAAGTGCGGTGGAAAGGTTGTAGAGTCAGTGCTGTTTTTGTTTTTGCTACTGAACTAAGTGAAGTAAGCTGTCAGAGGATAAATCTTGGCCAAGTTAAAGTGAAAGAACTAGTGTGTACAGAAAGTCCTCGTTTGTGCTACTCATGAAGAAGTGCTGTTGATGGTGTTCATTTAATTTTTTGTAAACCCCAAGTAGTTTACTCAGTGTCCTCAGGCTCCTTATTATGCTAGTTATGAAGTACTGAATTATTTTGTGCCCAGGCTTGTCTGGGCATAACATGGTGGTGTGCTGGCTGAATGTGCCCTTATCCTGTTTTCCACCATTCTCCTTTGGGGAGATAGGGAGATCTGTGAGTGGTAACCAAGGAGACTTAGGTAGTCCACCATTATCCTTAGGGATAGAGAGGAAACTGAGGGATGTTTTATTTGATGGGATTGTGAATTGAAGGACATTGTTGATCAACCCCAGTCTGCCTGACCAAGCAGACCTATCAACCACAGGCAAGCAAGTCCCTTGCAGGGCCATCCCATGCAATGAACCAGTGTTCCCATGTGGTTGACAGTGCCCTGCAATGGCAAGATGAGTTGAAAAGTGTGGAGGTTTGGTTCCTAGATGGATGCTGCATTTGCATCTCTACCCAGTTGACAGGGGCACCATAGTAGGCTCCACATTATCCCCTTATCTGGTGATATGGTTACCACCCAACATTGTAAATGGTTTCCTGGGTTGCAGGAAAACATTAGGCTTGTCACCTAGTGTTGAACAACCTGAAGTGAAAAGAAGATATATAAAAAGTGACAGTAAGGAAAGGGAGAAGTAGGGGGTGAGGACAAAGTGATAAAGTTAAAGGAAGTAGTAGGTGGTATTACAATGCAACCTCAAAAGTTTGGAAATATCCAAGGTTCAAATGCCATAATTTTTGAAATATCATTTTTATTTCCCAAAAATAGCTCAAAAATGACTGGAAACTCTAGCATAAAAAATAACCAGCTACACGTCTGGTGCTGATGACCTGATGGCCTCACTATAAAGCGTCTGATCACCCATATATAGAAATTTCCTTTCCTCCTTGTGGTTAAGAAGCTTTTTGTTCTTTCGGTTTTATCGTTTTCAATTTTCACCATAATTGTGGCTTCAAAAAGGTGTCCTGGCTTTACCAATTAGTGTATTGCTGTGAACAATAATTATGCAGTACAAGCATGCAGCCACAAGTACTTAGTGTGTGTTGTGAAATGATTGTGATGATCATGTATGACATTAAAAATTGAAAGTACTCAGCTTTGTACCGACTGAAACTAGAGTAAATAACTCTTTGCTGGTGTTCTCAAAGATAGTAGTGGTGTTAAACCTGAGTATATGACATTACCAAGCAGTGTGATAAGGTTTTTAAGTTTTGTTGAGTGAAATTATGGTAAATATTCCTTCATCACACAACACCATGAAACACCACTTGTCAGACGTCAACTTATTCACTCACTTTTGACATAAGCATGATTGTTGGTAGGCAGCAGTGTCTTAATATAATTCTCTTAGGTCATTTGCATCACTGCTAAACCACTGTGCAATTTTTTTTTGAGTAAATATAAACCTCCATCATCTTTTTTCATTTTTTCTCACACACACATGTACTCATGTACTGCATCACTGAGGTTGCAATGTTTCTGCAAGATCATAGTAATGCAGACTTGTAATCGTACGTTGTCCTAAATACATCATAAAATAAACTGTGTGATCTGTGCACAATATGTGAAGAAGTGTATCATCACATATGGGTTGGTTATATGGTTACCACCCAGCATTGCAAATGGTTTCCTTGCTTACAAGAAACCAATAGGCTTGTTGCTCAATGTAAAACCACCTGAAAAGGAAAGAAGAGTAATAAAAAGTGACAGGAAAGATGGGAGAAATAGGAAGAGAGGACAAACAAAAATAATGAAGGAATTAGTAGGCAGAGCTACATCAAGGAGTGGATGATGGTTGGTGGAAGATGTAAATATTCGTGTATAGTACTGTTGTTTTTACGTAAATAAATGAATGCATAATTACTGTCACTTACAACTTGCTGACTGTTAAATATGAATACAACTGCAAAGTGTTTTAGAACAAGGACATACACAAGATGAGGAAAGAGAAACGTGCAACAAAACACTCAGTGGTTTGTAGCAAGTATTGTACTGATAATCATTGCCGTGAGTTAAGAGATAAGAGGTATATGGTAGTGTTACAAAAGCTTTGCAAAAATTGGATGCCTGAAGCCAGCTAGTTACCCCAAACTACAATGCATGCATCAGAAGCATGTCTAAACTATGAGAATTAAGACAAGGATAGCCAGAGAAATGCTTTATCTGTAGTTCAAAGTTTTCAAAAGTTCAGGCAGTTTGGACACGATCACTTCGAATTTTAGAGGTTGCACTGTGTATCAAGTGAGATGATGATTACAATCACCTACTACCTGAGGGACTAGTAACCAAGGAGACTCATGAAAGCAGTCTCCTGTACCTGTAACGTTTATTGCAGTACCACATTGATATGACTTGTAACCCTAACCAAGGAGACTGTGCTGCCTCTTGAAGGCAACCTTCTCCATTGCCTATTTAATATGTTATTGCTTGTTTTCAAACATGACAGATCCCTATTCCCTTTTGTCTCAGTTGATGGCAATGTGTGGTCAAATTGGAGGGTTGATATGACAAGTAACCAAGGATGATGGTATCCAGGGCTGGTGGCAGTACTGTCAAAGCAGAGGGAGTGTGGCCATGTGTGGTTTATCACAAGGGTGTGGGAAGTAACTGCATCTTCAGTGTTTGATAAGTGGGTGTGTAAGAGATGTAGTGAAAAATGCTGATTTGGTGTGTAGTTTGTGGGGAGAGTATATGGAGATTCAGGCATGAAAGGATTGATCTTGCTGGTGAGTCTCTTGTGCGAGTGATTTTTTTTTTTTTTTCTCTGACGTTATGTGCTGGAGGTGTAGCAGGAGTTGGCTCAGTGGCTAGGGTAGGGAGTAGTTGGAGGAAGTTCAGGGAGCTGTTTCCTCTCCAGACATTGAGATAGCTTTCCCCCAGTGCTAAGGGACCTTTTTGTCTGTGGCATATTAGGAGGGTAATGCTGTATGATAGAGAGACATGGGTATTGAAGAAAGAGGGTGTTGGTAGGCTCAGATGCACAGAAATGGCAATGATTAGATTTGTACATAGTGCATCCTTGAATGACAGGCTTTTGGAGGGGTGATAGGATTGCAGTTGAAGAGTTAAGAAGGATGGGACTTGAATGTATTGGTGTAGTGATGAGGTGTAGAGAGAGGGTTTGGGTTGGTGGAGAGGCTGGAGGGCGAGACTGTGATTGTTTAGGGTAGAGTTGTGAGAGGGGGAAAAAAAAAAGAAAAAAAAAAGAATGAAAGAAAAAAAAAGGATGAAGCCATAGAGTGGGACCTCAGGGATAAGGGACTGGACAGGGAGACTGCAAGAGATCAAGTAGCTTGGAGAGTTGCCGTTAGGTGACCAAGGCTGACTAATGCAAGCATGTTGAAGCCTTTGTAAGCGATAGGAAAGTAAACAAAGTAACCAAGGAGACTAATTCATACCTCATAACTAAGGATCATCAAACAATGCAACCCTATTCCCCCCCCCCCTCAAAGCTGAGTCAGGGAACAAAATTTTCATTACCAGTTGTATGAATACTGTTTAGGCCATACCTGTGACTAAACGAGGACATCTGTATATTCACTGTATTTGTGCAAGTGGGAGCATCTCTTGGCCAGTCAGTCAGTCAGACCTTCATTTCTCAGCAGTTCTTCACTTGTGTAAATTTTAATATATTGCAGCCCTCATGATCCCATAATGAATGAGGGTGAGATTTGGAAGCTTCCGGTGTTGCTGTTTGCTGATGATACAGTATTGTTGAGTGAAGATGAATGGGAGTTGCAAGGTTTGGTGAATGAATTTGGGACAGTGTGTAGGAGGAGGAAGCTGAAAGTTAATGTAAACAAAAGTAAAGTTATGGTTTTTGAGAGGAATGAAGTCACAGAGTGTGCAGTGAGGTTGGATGGTGAGGATATGGAGAATGTGAGTGCATTCAAGTACTTGGGTAGTGTGATGAGTAAGGATGGAACTTTTGGGGATGAAGTACGTGAAAGGGTACAGCAGGGAAGGAAGGTTGTTGGTACACTGAAAGCAGTGATGAGAAATAGGGAGGTGAGTATGGAAGTTAAGAAGTCACTGCATGATGGTATTGTGATCCCTACCCTGACGTATGGAAGTGAGGCGTGGACATTGCAAGAGGGGAACAAGTCAAGAGTGAGAGCAGTGGAAATGAGTTACTTGAGAGGAGCATGTGGAGTGACATGGAGGGACAGGTTGACGAATGAAGAAGTGAAGGAACGTTGTGGGGTAGATGTGGATGTGGTTGAAAAGATTAGGAGAAATACACTGAGGTGGTTTGGACATGTGGAGAGAATGGAGAATGAAAGACTGACTAAGAGGGTGTATGTAGGTGAGGTGGAGGGAGGGAGAGGGAGGGGTAGACCGAGGATGAGGTGGAGGGATGGAGTTGAGAGGTATATGAGGGAGGGGGGGGTGAGTTGGGGGGAGGGGAGTCAAATGGTGGGTGACAGAGTGACTTGGAGGCGTTTTGTCTGCGGCCACCCTTTGCGGGATTAGGGCGTCGGGCTATAGATAGATAGATAGATAGATGATCCCACATCCATTACTTATATGTCCATATGTGCTGACCATAAAATATTTTCTTTACTCCAATAAATGATTGCATTATATAAATGTTTTGATATTTTATGATGTGGAGTACACAGTTTTTCGCCTTTGACTTTCCTAATATGAAAAACGGCTTGATTATGACAAGGCAGTCGTAGAATTTCCGATATTTTGGAAGTAGTAAAGTTAATCGTGCTTTTTAAAATCTTATGTCAGTTGTTTTGCCAATGAATGAAGTATTTTTGCTACTCTGTAATCAGAATACAAAACACGTAACCCAAGAACTGCAGCTTGAAAAAAAAAATGCAGAAAAAAAAAAAACTATTTGAAACATCACGACATTTTGCTTAGTGGCACATAGTGATGCAACGTGCCAGTTTTTATTCCATCTGACTGGAACTGTTGCATCTTTATCTCATTTCTATTCCTACGTCAGTGGTCACTGCTGCTCTGAACTGTCTGCCTGCATCCCTCCTCCACTACAGCAGGTGCTAAGCACCCATCTAGCTGGAAACTCTTACCTTTTCTGTCTGACTCTGTAATGCAAAAGTTAACAGTTACTTCTATTCCTCCTTGTATGCAAAATAACTGGAACTTCCATCTTCTTCATTTCCTGCTGGCTGTGACCCTCCAGTCTTAAATGCTCGTATGTCCAGGAATCTCAAAAATAACGTCTTGAATTTGGCTCATAGCTTTATTTTTTGTTGGAGGGAGAAATCTTTCAGACTTTATTATTTGTTTGTTTCTTCCTTGTATTTAAACAAATATTTTGTTTAAATCGTTTTGGGAGCATCAGTGCCAAAAAATTAGCTGCCGCTGAGTTCATCTGTGATGTTAGACTGAATCAAAGACCATTTACATGGGTTTGAAATGGCTGGGTAGGCCTGGAACAGCATACTGATGTTATATAAACTTTATTAGTTGCCTACTTGCACCAGACCCTGAGCAATAAATTTAAACTTCAGCCTGTCTCGGTTAAGATGTGTGTTGCTGTTTATCATACAATCAAGACATTAACAAGTGTAAACTGTAGAAGGCTGTTCATAATTTATTTTTTTATTTTTTTTACTCAAGGTTTTTTAAAGGAAGGTGTTAAAGGCGAGAAATGTTACTTCTTGTTGACCATGTAACTTGTGGCCTTATTATAACGGGAGTGAAGGTTTTGTGTGTGTGTGTGTGTGTGTGTGTGTGTGTGTGTGTGTGTGTGTGCGCGCGCGCGTGTGTGCGCCCCCCCCCATTTGTTAGGTATTTAAACCCAGCATTCAACATGAGTCTAGTCTGAAGTGGTAGTTCATAATGTTGTCTTATTGGTCCAAAATTAGAGTTGGGAGACAGAGGATGTGATGGAGGGATGGAGTGGAGAGGATGGAGAGTGAGAAAATTAACTAGGAGAGTGTAGAGAGTATGTGGAGGGGGAGACCAAGGATGAGATGGAGGGATGAAATAGAGGTATATGAGAGAGGATTGTGTAAATTGGGGGAGATAGTGAGACTAACTAGAGGAGTATGTGAGGTGGAGGATGGGGCCTGAGGATGAGACTGAGGGATGGGGTGGAGAGGTACACGAGAGAGGGGTGTTTAGGTTAGAGGGGAGGGCAGAGGAATGGCAGGGGACAGGGAGGCAATTTGCACCCTCGCAGAATTAAGGAGTTTGGTTGTAGGTAGAGATAAATAGCTGGTCCACACCTTCACATTCTCTGTTATAGTAATGTTGCCATGAGTTATGTATTTTTTAAGTTTTATTTGTTTGCTGAGATAATACACTGAGCTTTAACTTGGGCAAAAATTTTAGGATTTCCGGTCTGAATTAAGTTATAATATTCTTAAAACATGATGCTAGTCACAAACTGTGAAAAGGATTTTGAGGCACTGCATTGCCTTTCTGTGCTGCAACCTATGTGACAGCTGGAAAAGAATGAAAAATTGGACCAAGTTACAGTGAAGAGCATAAATTGTTAGGTTCAGTGTGATGTGATTTTGTTGATGGACATTTAACATGCATTACAACCAGTATGTGTTAGTATCTGAACCCCTTCAGTACTGTGATGTCTTTTCTCAGTTTATTGTTGCTACATCCCACATGAATTTATTAAGGTTTATTCTTGTTGCTGCCACACTGTTTTATTCAGCTTAGGACCCTGCATCCTTGCTATACCCAGCTGTGCCCTCCCTTACCTGCCATGTCTTGTCGGATCCCCATCCAGTATTTCACCCCCTTGCTATACCCAACCATGCCCTCCCATACCTACCCCTTCAGTATGTTACGTCCTTAAGCACAGTAAAATCGTGTGGTGTCAGCAGGCATAAAATGTACTGAAGTGAATTGTCCCTAGTCAGTCCTTTGATATGCCATTTTGTGTTGATCTTTAACATGCATTAATGCAAATGCAGGGTGCACACTGTGTTTAGCAATCGATGCATGTTAATAAAGCCCTTCTCATCCTTTGTTGATTGCCATGTTTCTTTGTATAGCTCTGCTCGGCTTATAGCTGGGTAGAGCAATACGAGACATGGCACATACAAAGTGATGAGCAGGGCACGCTCTTGGAAGCATCTAGGGGAAGCGCGCGGAACCAATCTCGATAAATGGGCCACAAAAATATGGACTGGCAACCCTCACACCTTGGGTTACCAGTCTGTATTTCTCTGGCCCATTTATCGAGATAGGTTCTTTTTTGACCTCAACCACTCTTGTGTATATCTAGTTGAAATAAACCAATGTATTTTTACAAAGTCTTTAATATATACCTTTTCTTTACATATATATATTTTTTATATATATTTAAATGTGGACTTTGAAAAAATATCAAAGAGAATACTGCCAAGACATATATGAATAGTACGAAGATTACTTCGTACTATTCATATGTCTTGGTATTATTCGCTTTGATATTTTTTCGAAGTCCACATTTTTTACACAACATAAAGGACACATGACTTACATATACAGAAACCGATTGACAAAAAAAGGTTTTAGACTTAGAAAAATACTTTATCAACTTAGATAATATTAAGAAAACATGACACTAGTAAAATATATATCAGCTTCAGAAGAGACGTCATATGAACATGCAAGAGCTGAATATAAAAACAAAAAATAAACAAATTATGTAAGGGGCAAGGCAAGGGAAGGAAGAAGAGAGCAGCAGACGACAGGAGAGCACAACAGAGTATGGTGAGTGTGGCAGATAAAGGGCAGGGCAAGAACAGCAGCACATGTCACAGATGGAAGAGCACAGCAGTGTGGCAGACGAAGGGCACGGCAAGACATAGCACTGATGGAAGCGCAAAGCAGTGTGGCAGATGAAGTGTAGGGCAAGAATAGCAGGACATAGCAGGAGAGGACAGGACAATGGTGGAGGGCAGGTTAGAGGCAAGAGAGAGAAGAGATGACAGAACATAGTAGGAAGGATAGGAACAGGAAGACAGGGCATGGCAAGGGTGGAAGGGAAGGCAGACAAAGGATGGTAGGACAAACAGCCTGACAGGGCAAGGGTGCAGGGCAGGTAAGTGACAGCATGACAACACTGGCAGGACAGGATAGGGATGGCAGGGCAGAGTAGACATAGCTGTGCATTACAAGGATGCAGGGGAAGGGAGGAGAGGTTGGACAAGACAAGGACGGCAGGAATAGCAAGGCAAGGCAGAGTAAGGGTGCTAGGGACGGCATGGCTGTGTATTGCAAGGGTACAGGCCAGGTAAGAGATAGCAGGACATGACTGGGATGGCAGGGGAGGTCATGGCTATGTATTGCAAAGGTGCAAGGGAAGGGAGGACAGTGCAGGTAAGTGGTGGCAGGAGAAGGAGGACAGTGCAGGCAAGTGGTGGCAGGAGAGGGATGACAGGACAAGATAGGGATGGCAGGAATAGCAGGGGACAGTAAGGATGGGTTGTAGGGTGATGGTGGTAGGGTGGGTTGCAGGGTGGTGGTGGTGGTGGTTGAGAGATTGGATGGGTGGTAAGATGAGGAGAAGAAAGGAAGAGGAAGAAAGAGGATGAAGAGAAGAACATGGAAGAGGAGGACGAGGAAAGGAAAAAGCAGATGGAGGGAGGGAGCCTAATACAATACTTAACTATATGAAATACTAAAAGACAGAGAATAAACACTGAAATCTGTTCATTTGTAGTATAATGCCAACAAGGAGTATCATTAGTTTAAGCTGCAAAAATTGCTTGTTAGTCAAATAATAATAATAACTGAAACTTAGTGGCAAACCTCTATCAGTAAATCCCCACTTAAGATACTTTCACTAAGCATGGTTTCTTTGTTAACTGGTCAGTCAAAAATATAAACACTTCACATACTATACTTCTTAATCAATTTCAAAGCTGTGAAAGATCAAGTTTAATTCATTAAAAAACATTACTAATTTAAATTTAACACAATTACATATCTTGATATTTACCGGCGGTTGATGTCTTGCATATGATCCTTCTGTGCTGGAGAAAGTCCCTCTTGCTGGGACCTAACCCTAATTTCACCTATCAGCAATTTACAGGAATATCAATTATTAAATGAGGAATTACTTTTTGCTGGCATTATACACAAACAAAACTTACAATTTACATATATTCAGTTTGTAATAGTTGGAAAATGTGCCACTAGATCTCAGATGAATGTCCAAGATATTTCAATCCTATGCATATATATACTGACGTGTACATGATGGGCCCGGAGAAACAGTTCAGTATTTTAATATCATTCATATCATATCGTTTATGAAGGCTCCAACATGCATTCATCAGCCCTGGTCACCTAATGGCGGCTATCTACGCTGCTCAATCTCTGGCAGCCACCCTATGACCTTGTTCCATGTCTTATTCAGTTTCCCTCTCGCAACCCTATCCCCGAAATTCACACTTCTCACCTTCCACACCCAGTTGTTATAAAAATGTGGTGCTAGACAGACACCTTTATGTGGTGGCACTGATATAACCAGGCTATGTCCAGTGAAAAGGGTCAGATGCTCACTCACTGACCATTTAAGTCCCTGGAATCCTGACCTCACATACTTCTATATAAGTGCTTCAAAACTATCAACTCCATGACTTTCCTATTCCAGACCAACACCAATACAATACCAGCTGGTGTTCTCAATGCCAAAGATCCCTCATGGCTAAACACACAGACACAGGACAACCAAGTAACTATCAATTCATAAAAACAAGGGCATGTAAGCATTGTAAACAACACCACACCTCAACAAGACCTCCACACAAACTTACAAGACTGCCTCCCCTCCAGCCTCACTATGTACCTCTTCATATTAAATTAGTTTATTATTATCTGACAGAACTGGACCAATCCCATGAAATATAGTGAAATTTAGTAATGAGACAGGAATGAGATTCCTTGGTAACTAGTTAAACTGACCCTCCACTCTGGCCCCACTATATCAGAGGAAAATAAAAGCATTATGGCCGTTCAAACCACCAAGGAAGTTATACTAGACGAATCACTTGACCACTGCCCCAAATTAATTAAAAAGTGACCTGCAAAAAAAAGATGCAACCATTTTTGCTTTATTTTTCCTCCTTTTTTTCTTTTTTCCCTTCCTTCTGTTAATTATTTATCCTGTATATACTACCTAGCCACTCAGAACCTACAACACTACATCCCTCTTCCTCCTCTAACACTATATTTTCCTCCTCTTCCTATACCCAGCACAACACTTCTCTCTTCTTCCTATACCCTGCACAACACTTCTCTCTTCTTCCTATACCCAGCACTACACTTCTCTCTTCTTCCTATACCCAGCACAACACTTCTCTCTTCTTCCTCTACCTAACATAACACCTCACAATTATTTCCCCCTACCTAAACGACCTCCATCTTAAAGGGACTGTGTTCTGAAAAGTATATTATTTTTTTCATACTGTTGAGTGGCTAAAACAAGAATCCGTGCATACTAAATGAAGGATTTTTTTTTCTAATCCAATGAAGAAGGAACTGAAGGCCAGAAGCCCACATGATTGTTCCCTCCAAGAAAACAAATAAAAAAACACTGGGCCACATTCAAGATCCGTTCATTTTGAGCTGCCTACACACAATGCCTTAAGACTGGAGATTTGAGGTGATAATTTCTGGGGCATCAAGTTTGTAATATTGTAAACAGCTTATGATATTATTCACAATAATATATTTGATGCTGATAAAACTTGTGAAAGCATGACGTTCCATATCAGTAGTGGTTTACATCTTCCAATAAATAGTAACCATTGTCTCTAAACAGCATAGGTACTGTGTGTGTGTGTGTGTGTGTGTACAAAATCTTCTTTAACTGATATGGCATCCTAAATGTGTAAATACTGTATAATGTGATACTGCCATAAGCAAGCCCTGCCAGAGCTAATAACCTGCTATGGGATGTTTTGTGAATTAGGTTCCTGAATAACAAACTTGGTCTTATGATTCAATTATTACATGGCATGCAGTGCCAAGGAAATTTGTATGCACTAACTCCAGGGCCATATAAGTCCATTCTGTCACTCTTTACTACTCTTCTTTCCCTTTCAGCTGGCTTTATATCGAGTGACAAGCCTAATGGTTTCTTGTAAGCCAGGAAACCATTTACAATGCTGGGTGGTAACCATATAACCCAACCATTCATGTTCCATGTGTGTGAACAAGTTCTTGGCAGGAGGTTAGTGCCCCTCCCCGTAAAATAACCAACTCAAAGACAAATGACCATCCCTTATGGGATCATGGTGTCTGGCTATAGATAGGTGGACTGTATAAGCCAAATATTAGCTGTGGTAAGAACTGTCTCCCTATATTGAAAGACAGTAATCATAAAGCGTTTCTTATAAGTAAACACTAAACTGAGGTGGGTAAAATCATGTATATCAATCCTCCTAAGATATCACTTGTTACATTTTGAATTTTGGGAACAATGACCCCATCCTGCACAGATACTTGTTTTAGCTACTGTATACACTCACTACCCAGCACCTACACTAACCTACACTAGCGCTTCAAAAACATTTGTTCTGTTCCTACACCCAGCACTAAATTTCACAAAGATGTATTTAATACATTTTTTCCTCACCCCTAAAACGGCCCCCATTCAGAAGGAACTGTGCTGTGAAGAGCATATGGAATTTCACAGTACAGGTCATTGGCTCCGACCACCTGCAGTATTTGCAGTCCGCCGATGGCTGCGGCCATCAACTTTTTTTTTTTTTTTTTATACAGCACTTTATTTTTATTATTTCAGACTGCACACAGCTGCTACCTATACACAAAAGGCCACTAAAGCCACCCAAAACTCTCCAGCCAAATAGGAACCTTCAAAAACCATTACCAGATACCCACCCTTCAGAAACAACCCTACCCAGAGAAATATGTATACACCTACTCTCTCTCTTTCTCTTTACTCTAACTTGGTCTAAAAATGCCTTGTGCTCTCTCATGGATGCTGTAAGAATACAGTACACAAGCACTAAAATGTGATGCTGGTTATGAAGAAATGCTACCGGTATGGAAGAATGTATTCAAAACCTACACTACACAGAGTGCTTCAAAAACATCTGTTCTCATTCTATACCAAACACTAAATTTCACAAGGATACATATTTTTTTTCCTACCCCCTTAAAACGGCCCCCATTCCAATGGAACTGTCCTGTGAAAAGCATATGGAATTTCACAGTACGGGTCACTGGCTCCGACTATCTGCAAATCTGGTAGCCTAAGTGTGGTCCGCCACTGGCTGTGGCCGTCATCCACTTTTTTTTAAGTTTATTTCTACTATTTCAGAGGGTACATAGCTACTACCTAGATATACTTGGCCACTAAAGCCACACAACAGAAGCCTTCAAAAACCATCAAGAGACACCCACCCTTCAGTCACAACCATACCCAGAGAAACACAATTACACCTAGACTCTCTCTCTCTCTCTCTCTCTCTTTACTCTAACTTGGTTTAAAAATGGCTTATGCTCTCTCATGAATGCTGAGTTGTAAGAATACAGTAAACAAGCATTACAATATGATGCCTGTCACGATGAAAAGCTATGGCAAGAATGTAAGTCTGTAATATTTTGCTTCTGTCAGTGGGAAATGTTAAAAATTTAAGCTGCAAAAACATGAAAATCTGTGCCACGTCAGAGTGAAACGAGAATAACCAGACTTCAACACAATCATCATCTACCTCTACTTCAGCACCAACACAATATACAACTCACAGAAAATACACAATGCCCATAGAGTAATGCCTCCTCCCACACCCCAAGACATTCACATTTACCACAGTGTAATGCCTCATCCCGCACCACATACGTGCACCACACACTATCACAC
This sequence comes from Coenobita brevimanus, assembly GCF_032717465.1. Taxonomy (NCBI): domain Eukaryota; kingdom Metazoa; phylum Arthropoda; class Malacostraca; order Decapoda; family Coenobitidae; genus Coenobita; species Coenobita brevimanus. The sequence goes on along the minus strand of NC_137064.1, from coordinate 32,542,854 downwards.
CACACTACCACAAAACACTCACCACATGTACCACAACAGACAATCCTTCAACATATATCTTTGGGGCTACCAGGATTTCTGTAGTCAGTCAAGTGGGATTGCAAGCCAAGATTTACTAATACATAGCAAATAGTCTTCAAAACAGCATCTTGATATAATAGGTTTATCATCTACCGAAAAAGGAATAAAATTTATCATGAGAATTAATCTGTCTGCTTGAAGGGAAGGTGGAGGGAAAGACTGTCAATACAGGTGACAGGAGGGTCAGAGGCGTGTAATGATTTTTAGCACTACGGCAAGGTTTCTCTACCAATTTCTCTTTGTCTCTTTCAATTTTATTTCCAGTGAAAAAGGAACAAATGAACAAGCTTTAAGGGAGAGAACTCTCAGTGCCATGCCTAGTGAAGTGGACTAATCATCATCATCTTCGTAACAAATTATTTTTCAATCATCATCGTAACCATTTTTTTTTTCTTTTTCAAGCAGTCATCCCCTATTCATTTTTTTTTTTACATATGGATGAAATGTATAGGGCCCAAAAAGCAAAGAGGAAACCCAAAAGAGGGAGAAAGTAGCCAACTGAAATGACTCTGACACTCATTCACTCACCATTCAAATCCCAGTACCTTCACTCACACCCACCCACCCACCACGCACACACACACACACACACACACACACACCACACACCCACACCCACACACACCACACAAAACCATGTGGACATCATATATCCTTGCTCATTCCAAAACCAATATTAAATCACTGTCATTTACATATTTCTCTCTCTCGAATCATAAACCACCACAACCCAATCCAGCGGACACCACCACCATCACAAACACCCAAAGATCCAGAGACTAAGAAAAAGCAACAAAGTAGGAGAAATATCCACAGCATTGCCTTAGAATAAACATAATGATGGTTATAAAATGTATAAACAATTGGCTGTGATGTTAGAGAGCGTACAACTTCATACAACATAGTCTGACAAACTTAATATTGCATACTGCACAAAATAATCTGCTCATCACATAATACTGACTTCTGAGATGCCATGGATTAATAGACGATACGGACCTGACAGGCAAATTAGTTCTTGCACAAGCTGAGGAAAATATGGCAAATGACTGTGTGATATGAAACAGTATATCAAATTAGATCAGTCCACTGGACACAATAGGATCTTCCCATATACAGTAGTTATAAAATTTTAAACACCTGAAGATGACATTACTAGGGCACATTTTCCCACATTTACGAATAAAAATAGAGTATAAAGATAACATATTACAATTCAACACATACATAACTATAGTCAGTTTATTTTCATTTGACAAAACAAGGCAACTTTTATAACTTTAGTATTAAATCATTGGTGTATAAAAATTCAACAGGCCTTAGTGAGGAGCCTCCTTGGTTACTATTCAAATTAACTCTCGTCTGACTACACTTGGCCATAATCCAAGCTAAGAGGTTATGAATCTCTGTGGCTGCATAAAATTTGATAAGTCTTAGTGATGAAGTAGGGATGAGACTCCTTGGTTACTATTCAAATTAACTCTCCAGTCTGACTATACTTGGCCATAACCCAAGCTAGAGGTTATGAATCTCTGTCAGGTGAAAGCCAACTGATTATAGAATAAATCAACAGATATAAACAGGCACCAAAAAACATACCCACATCAATATAAAAACAGTCAGCCACAGGAAAAAAAAAAAAATGAAAACATACACCGTATTAATGACAAATGTTCATATACAGTATATGTAGGGAAACATTTCGGCTCATTAATCCGTGACATAAATGAAGGTAATCAGTTGGGGATGTTTAATGAAGACAATCAACTCAGAATGATTGTTATTCTTCGATAACTAAGGATGCTTGTTAGTTTTAAATTCTCAGTGCTATTTAGGGCAATACATTTTTCTTTTTAGTGCACACAAGCAGAAACTTAGGCTACAGGAAATAATACACAAAAGAGAGCCAAAGTCAAGATCCCTTACACCTGAAATTCCTGCACCCACTGCATTTAAAAGACTGGAGGTAACAGGCAGGGGGAAATACAGATTAAGTAAGACACATTTCATAGTTGACCTGTTGCCAATTAAAATCTTCCAAACAAGGACTATAGGTACATACTTTTTCCTGTGGCAGACTGTGTAGTAAAGCACTATGACATGGTAACAATAATAATAATGCAAAACTAACACATCATTACATGAAAATAGGCATAAAACTAGGCATACAAATATAACAACCAAAATCAATACTTCAGGAAGGATAATATATGCAAAACACCATTTTTCTTGTTTGGTAAAAAGGCACTATGGCTTTCTGTGAAGTCCTTTTATTTGCCACATTTATTTACGATCTGTTGGGCTGATAATACTTGCTGTTGTGGTGGTCCCAGAATCATTTTAACTACTAAGACTCAGTCAATGCTAGAAAAACTTAAAAAGTGAATTCAATAAAAGAAAAGAGGCAATATGAGCTTTTTGATGAGTTAAGCTCCAAAATTATCCTTACAACAAAGATTATCCTCTAATAATCTTTTTCAGACGTGTGTGCATCTTTCAGCAGTCTACTTTGGAGAATGACATGCATACAGTATATCCTTAGCAAAATTTCTCAGCTCATTTAGCCACATCTCATTCAAGAAGCTAGATGATCAGCACACACAGATAAGCTACAAACAACTGACACTGTTTTATTTAGCAAGGGGGCAAATACTGTATGGGCAAAAATGCTGAAATTGATGCAATATTAGTTCAGAGAAGTGGTTTGGTTACAGCACTACCACAGAGGAATACAGGACCACAGCAACAGCAGCCCACAATTTACTACACCTAAATACAGGGCTGCCCATATGTATCTGATGTGTTGTCGGCTCAGTCTGCTGACATGGGGGATGCATGTATTTTGACGACTTTATTCAATTATGCTCTGTTTAACTGGGGATTAAATTACCATCTTTCCTTTGTAAATGCCAGTTATAATAAGACTAATATGGTGCTAGTCATGAAGAAGTGCTATGGAAAGGATGTTGGGCCACAGTGCTATCTTATTCTGCCAATGAGGTATGGGAAATGAATCTGCATAAGGACAAAAATCTCATGTCTCCTTGTGTCATGTTTCTGTCATGCCTTTGTGTCATACCATGTGCCATGCTTTTGTGTGTCATATCTCTGTCTGTAATGTCTGTGTGTGTCATGTCTCCTTGTGTCATGTTTTTGCATGTCATGTCTCTGTGGCTGTTCAATTTATATATGGATGGAGCTATAATAGAGAGAATGGGCAGGGATGTGAATATATTGGAGTGTCAAATGAGAGATGGTAAGGTGTGGAAACTTCCTGAACTGTTGCTTGCTGCTGATACAGTATTGTGAGGAATGTGAACTACAAGGCTTGGTAAATGAGTTTGGGGATGTATATAAGAAACAGAATCTAAAAGAGAATGTATATACCGGTATGAGTAAAGATATGATCTTTGAGGGAAAAGAAGTCACAGCATACACAGTGTGACTGGATGGTGAGGAAACAGATAATGAGAGTGCATCCAAGTACTTGAGTGTGATAAGTAAGGATGCATCGAAGTGCTTGAAAAGGTACAGGAGGGTAGTAAAGTCGCTGGATCATTGAATGCTGTGATAAGGGGTAGGGAAGTAAGCATGGAAGTGAGGCTTGGATCCTGTTGGAAGGACACAAGTCAAGAGTGAGAGCAGTGGAAATAAAGTGAGGAGTGTGTGGAGTTTTATGGACAGACAGATATACAAATGAAGAAGTAAAGATGCATTGTGGTGCTAGTAGGAGAAATACCTTGAGATAGTTTGGCCATGTAGAGGATGGAGAATGAGAGACTGACTAGAAGAAGGTATGTGTACAACATGGAGGGGGAAGGGAGGAGGGGAGACCATGGTTGTGATGGAAGAATGGAGTGGAGAGTTATGAGGGAGGTGGGTGTGAGTTGGAGAGAGGGCAGTCAAATGGCAAATGACAGTGCAACATGGAGTTAATTTGTTTGTGGCATCTGGCAGACAGATAAAAGTCAGAGGAAGGTAAAAATTTCTGCTTACTAAAATGAGTGAACTTTATGCGATTACTGAAGCAAATGCAAGAGGAGATAATTAATTACTTGAAAAAAAAATGCAAACAATGGATGCAAACAAGCAATCACTATAAAGTAAGATAGGGTTATGGGAAACAAAATGATGCAAGGTAGAGATGGTAATGCTGACTGAGCCTTTACCACATCATTCATTATCATTATACTTATCAAAATCATCATGATATCAACAGCAGCCATTATACAGTACTTATCATTACAATCATCATCATCATCCTAACCTTTTCTTTCCACATAGGCTGGGGTGAGGTATGGTGCAAAAAACAAGGACAAAACATATGACATCAGACATGTTATATATGAACCACCCTGTATTTGTTAGCATCTATGGCATATAACCAGGACTTACTGCATCTGTTTGTGATGTACATGCATATGCAAAAGTATGCCAACAATACTCTGCCAGCACTAACTTGTATGTCATATTCATCACTCTTCCCCAAATGACAAAAGAGTAACATTCCTTCTCTTCCTTGTTTTACTGATGCTTGGAACAGACTCCTTCATATGGTGCTGATCAGATATTGAAGTTGTCACATTATGCTAACATCTTTCAGTTCCTTTACAATCCCCCTAATGGAGAATGGTGGACTATGAAAGAATGCAGTCCTTACCACATAAAATATTAATTTCAAACAACACCTTCCATTCCTACGGCTGGCAGAGAAGTGCCTACATACTTTTGCTCATGCTCAGGACAGGAGTCTTTCTAAACATTTCATAGCCTATGGCTGTGTACGGCTGGCCAGTTGTCTATAACCTTAGTCGCTTTACTCAAATCTGGTGAAGAAGTTTTCTTTCAGAGCTGACAGCAGGATGTAATGAAACTGGTTGTTTGCTATGACTACTAATCAAAAGTGGACATCTTGTGACTACGATAAGTGACAAGCCAAGTGGCTTCTTGCTACCCGGGATATAAGTTACTACACTTGGTGGTCACATACAACCAGACAATCACATGGTGGTGTAAGGACTTATGGTACACCCATAAGGTATGACATCAGTCAGTAGCTAGTCCCAGGTCTCATGCAAAAAGGGGAAACAAAAAACTGATTAATGAATGGGTGGCTGTGAATGTGTGGTCCAGCATCTCATAGATGTGAACAAAGTGTGCAACGTCCAGCTTGCAATATCCACTTAAGAGCATATGCCCAATCCTTGAAGCACTGCCTGGGCCGTAAAAAATAAAAAACAAAACAACCGTGAACACAACCCCCTCAAGGAGCATTCCGCCCCCTTACTGTACGGTCACAACATGGTTATTGCAAGCAAGGGCTGCGTGCATGTTTACTTATATAATCATTCGCCTGTGTGCCACTTATCCTTCCAACATATGCAATGAGGAGGACCCCTTCTCTCTGAACTCTGGAAGCCCCCATTACCGATGTCAGAACCAATATACATCATGGCACACAATGGTGGGTTGTGTGTTTTGTAAAAGTGATTTACCCAACCCCCCACTCATCTGCAATCCCCCCAAACCCCATTAGTAGCAAAGGGACTTGGGGCCACACTACATGACAGTAGTATAGCAACTAATTCGGCATGAAATTTTTAGTTTATTTTTACGATGCAGACTTTTTGTTCATTTATATCTCCTCAGTCTGATGTGGGACTTATTTTTTACATGCGGACTTAGCATTTTAACTTTCAGCATAAAACTTTAATAACTTATACATTACTCTGCTGCCTTATGTCATAAATAGTAGTCATTTATAGGCCACACTTGTTACTAACCTTACTCAAACTTTTAGTGCACTTTTATAAGTACAGTACGTCCAATTTCAATTCAATGTTACGAATACCATAATTGCTTTTCCTGTCACACTCACTCTGATGGAAGGATAAGTCTAATTACAGACAAGGGGGAATCGACAGGGCCGAGGTTTGTAAATGATGAGCAACTCTGACATCGCAGGGACGGTTGGTGCGGATGACTGAAACAGAAAACAAAGCAACAACCTCCAAAAGCTCAGGGAATAATCTCAAACATAGATAACGATGCAGAGAAATGTGAGTTAAAAAGTATATTGGTAAGTGGAGGTTTTTGGAAAATGGATCATCATATTTGGGAGCTTACAATATATACCAGTACAGTACGCTAATCCAGTACGCAAATCTGCAATGTTTGAACTGAAACAACGGGGCAAACCACAGGCAATAAAAATCTTGTCCACTGAACATCTAGCAAAGTACAGCACAAACAATAATAATAATAATGATCAGTCAACAGTCACATGCATAATTCACTGGGGTGTCTTTTAGGTGGCACAGGAGGCTTGCTGAGAAATCATGTTAGGAAATCACCACAGCCACAAAGAAGACAAGCCACTTTCATTGAACTAACACCAGACACTGTTCAACTAAGAGAAATATTGTACCAGCAGTCAAAGGCATAAAAAATAACCTGGGGAACCTTTCTATCTCAAAATTCTAGCAATTTACCTAGCTAACACTTACAGCAATCAATCTACTACCTCTGTGTATCTGTGTAATGCTCACCCATCTATCTGTGTGCTTGTCTATCTAGCAATCTATCTGCTATCTGTGTACGTGTGTAATATTTACATATCTGTGTACCTGCCTATATGGCAATCTATCTACTATGTGTATCTATGTAATGTTTCTGCACCAGTCTATCTGTGTACTTGTATGTCTTTCTGTCTATCAACCAGACAATGCTAAGTTGATGCAATAGCTTAGCAAGGAGACATGCTAATCATGATGTGCAATGGAAAGGATTCAAAACTATCTGCTAATGGTATACCTGGGGAATTTGCTTATTATACTACTCTTACTCTAACCTGGCATAAAATTACCATCTCAGCAATAGTTTATCAAGTAGAATGCTAGTAATGATGAAGTGCAATGGGAAGTATGTAGACCTGTAGTACTGTGTTATTCTACCACTGAGATACTGTACATGAAAAAAGCTGGTGAATGGACAAATCCTAGGCCAAGTTAAGGTGAAAGAACTATGACAACTGAGCACAGACTAACATAAATACATAAGTTCAAAATAAAGATCATTTTTATCCTTAGACTCCAGAATCACTCTCAGTTGAATAAACCCATCCAGTGTTAGTTGGAATAAAGACAGTTGCTTTCCCACTTACGAACATTTGAGCAACAAACTATCGTTGTTGACAGGATTAAAGACTTACCAGTATGAGTTTCTATTAGGCTTTGAAGTTAGTATCATTCCTATTGCCAGCCTGTTGGTGCCAGGGATTGATTCCTGGCAGTGCATCATCCTATCATCATTATCGTCATTGATTAGCAAGTAAAATGAGTACAGAATCTACGGTACATTTATTAACTGGCCTTGTATACTTTAGTGGTGGAATGATCTAGTTATGGAGCCTAGCACTGCTGCTGAGCATAATTATCATCATTAGGCATTATGATTACCAGCCCTAGCTTCTTTTCCCACCAAAGGATGGAATGAGGTATTCTCCGTAAAAATTTCGTAAGAAGGGGAGCAACTGTTAACAAACTCTGTCTGCCTCAACTTGGCTTAAAAGTGATTTGGAAAGGATGCAGTCACAATATTGCTATTCTTGTCTTACTATGCTTCTTTGCTTTGAGAATTAGGCTGCAAAGGACAAAAAAACTTCGCCAAGTCAAGGCAGACGAACCAAAAAATGTCTAACTCACATTTCAGAAGGGTGTTAGAAGCTGTTGTAGTACTGTAGTAGTAGTAGTTGAGATGAGGATAGATTAGGAAATGTGTTGCCTTGGGGAGCCTCTTCATGGCTGTCTGAAGTATTTCCCCCCATGTTAGAGGCCACTGTGTAATGACTGACAACACTAAGCCAGCTGCAGCACCCCCAGAATGGAAGCAGCAGAATTCCCAGTACAACAGCAGCAGCAGCAACTCCCCCAGTGCAGCAGCAGCAGCAGCTCCCCCAGTGCAGCAGCAGAAGCAGCACCCCCAGTGTTGCAGCAGAAGCAGCACCCCCAGTGTTGCAGCAGAAGCAGCACCCCCAGTGCTGCAGCAGAAGCAGCACCTCCAGTGCAGCAGCAGCAGCAGCAGCACTCCCAGCTCCACCAGTAGCAGGAACAGTTGGACACCAGCACAAGTAGTGAAGGTGGGCCCTGAAAATATGCCAAGTTTTTAGGAGATACTGTACTCTCAGGTCTGTTGAATAATTTAACCCTTTGTCTGTGGGGGAGTTCAATACAGATTTTAATTAACCCCTATATTATTGGTGCTGGAGTAGCACTATTAGGATGGAAGAGGGGGACGGGAGAGGGCTGCCTGATCCATTAAAAGTTCTCAAGCCCATCCCTATTCCCAAACAGAAGAATGGTGGACTACAGAAGGGTAGCTCTGCCTGCAGTCCACTGAGTTAATGTTCTGATGTGTCTAGGGTTCCAGCTACTACAAATACTATTACAGGAGACCTAAGATGTACTGATCCATTTTACATCATTTGTCTGGCTCAATTCCCTGTTATGCAAATGTCCCTCAGGTACTTCCTTCCCAGAATGGAAGATGGAGGACTACAGCAGATGGGCAACTTCATGCCTACAGACTACTGAGTTTCAGATGAGCCTGGAGCCACAATGACTACTATGGCTTGGGGAAAAGTGGCAATTCAACTTCAGAGGGAGAAATGGAACTTTAATAGGCTTCTATCTTTCTAACATAGTGTATTAAAATTATAATAATAATAACCAATAAAAATAATACTAATGTCTAAACCCTGACAGTCTTAATCCTGCATGGGGAGTGGGGGGATGCCAAGAACAAATTGCCTCAATGTTGTCCTCAGCCATCATGTTGTCCTCCCTCCATCTGACACCATTTATAAAAAGGGTAAAAATTGTACAAAGTAAACCTTGAGCCATACTATTTTTGGGATTTGCAGCTATTGTGAGCACAGCAACAGCAGGATGCACCTGCAGAAGGCAGCAGGTGTTTCTGAGTTGGCTGCTGAAATGTTGAAGGCCTCAAGAGACACAAGAGTGGGTTTAGTTACTGATCTGACAAATAAGATTATACATGAGTGTACTGTCCCAGATGACTGGCTGAAGAATGTTATTGGAAGGGTGATGCCACCTATGAAGGCAATGGAAAGAGTCCTAGAAGGTATGATTAGGGACAGTGAATACTGATAAGATGCAGAACAAAGTGTGCTTGCATTTAGTACAAACTTGCTGAACAGGATTCTCATGTTCTGTGAAAGTGCGAGCTGACAAATTTTATGTGCCTGTACTTCCATGTTAATTTCATTGGATAAAAAGTGAAATTAACAGGGGCCAAATTATATTTACCATAAGATGGGGCTTTTTGACTGACCTGGGGCAAATAGACTCAATTAAAGGTAATGAGACCCCATGTGGTCCAGACAATGTAAACAGGGTTATGCCGTATTAGACTTTTTCATATGGTACTATATTCTACAGTCATTAATTCATACTGCATATGAAATTTAGGGATACCTTGCTGAAAATAACTGAACTGTGATCAATTTTTCATTCCTGTTATTTTCACATTTTTTGGGGTTGTGATTTAAAACAATAAAGACAAGATTAACTGTGCAGTATTTTCCTCCGCTTTTCCCTTGGATACATAGTAACAAGCTGTCATTAATGTTTATCCACCTACCAAAGTAAGTTAGCTGCTTTCGTTTATAAAATACTATGATTTTAGACTAATGGGGCAATTTGATTCAGCCCCCTGGGGCAAATTGATTCAGCCCCCTGGGGCAATTTGATTCAGCCCCCTGGGGCAATTTGATTCAGCCCCCTGGGGCAATATGACTCAGCACCCTGGGGCACTCCGACTAGGCACTTTGAGGCAATTTACATGCTGCAACTTCATGAAGTACAGTAATCCCTCAATTATCCGATGTAATAGAGCCAAAAACATGTCCGCGTAGTGGCAATGTTTGGATATTGAGCAATATCCCACTACTATACCCAGACTCTACCTATACCCAACATCCAACCTATACCTAACCTAACTGTACAGTAAGTCTGCTTACTTTGGCAGCGCTTTCCGGTCATTCTGGCATATTTAGACATCAAAACACACATATGAATATCCAAAGTAATGCTAAACACCAAGAAAATCATTAAAATATATATATATATATATATACACTACTCTATGTACATCTAATTTGGCAACTGTTTTCAGGTCACTCTGCCATATTTAGACATCAAAACACACATAGGAATATCCATTTTTTTTTTTTTTTTTTTTTTTTTTTTTTATGTGTCCGACTCTGGGCATACGGTAGGCTTCACAGCCTGCTTCCAAGGCCCAGTAGTCCTTCTTCATACTATACACCTCTACATGTCACCACTTCGGTGCTAACACCCACCGTCTATACTGAATACATGCTAGGGCTGTCTCATACAGGACTGGTGTATTGGTATTAGCGAGGGTATTTTTCCGACACTTGGGGGGTCTTCTGGTAGATCAGTAAAGTCTGTTTTTTTTTTGTTTTTTTCCCCAAATCCTTAAACTGTTCCCTGCCCCAGCAAGAGTTTGAACCTGGGTCCGGTAGGACTGAAACCCACCTCTCTACCGACTGAGCTACCGCCTTACTGTTAAACATCATGAAAACCAAGGAAAAAAAAAAAAAAAACTGAATACCAAAAAACACCCTACCTATACGCTACTGTATGTACAGTACCCCTCCTAATTTTGACACTGTTTTCAGGTCAATCTGCCATATTTAGACATCAAAACACACATATGATTCTCCATATTAATGCTAAACACCAGGGAAACAATGCATCAACAACAAAGATCCACAAAAAACCTCAGGACAGTTGGAAAATCAGTTATCTGACACCAGTGATAATTGCTCCCGGGCACCCCCAAAATTTCATGGTCAAATAATGCTACCAAAAATTGGTTCAATTGGTATACGGTATATAAGTGGTATACCATCATCTTTGCTGGTGTTTATAAGATATGCTAATAAAAACAGAGGAAGCTGAGTGTAAAAGTACAGAAATGCAGTGATAATAAATAGTGTTCAAGAGTAAAACATATCTTCATATAACTTCCCACCATCCTTGTGTAAAATTTTGCCAGTACCTTCCTGGAGTAAAGCCCATGTCTAAATGCAGAAAATCATGAGCTTTCTCGTGGTCATTTGGGAATTTTGATACAACCAATAGTATTCAAATAACTCCCAAAAAAATTTATAAACTCACTAGTCAGTGCTATCAGTGCGAAGGAGGGAAGGGACTGAGGGTGTGAGGGGGGAGCCGAGAGGGTATGGAGGAGGGACGGGAAGGGAGGAAGAAGAGAGGCTGTGGGCAGGATTTCCTCTCTTCCGTCATGAGGCGGACAGACGCTTTTACTGTACAGTTACTCATGGCTTGTGGTCTGTTAGACCCACGGTGGCCATTTGGAAACAAAATTCCCAGTGATCAGACGACTTTGGATGTTTGGTAGAGAGGCGGACGGCCACTGTCACCAAACATGTACTCGTGGCTTGTGGTTTGTGTTCGATGCGTGGTGGCAGTTGGAAAAGACTTGGCGTGGTGGCGGGACGACTTTGGACATTCGATAAGAATGCATACGGACGTTTTGACACTGCTTGTGGGTTACAGTTGTATTACTCGGGCGTTGGAGGTTCGTTGGGAGTGATCAGACCAACAAGCGACTTTGACCATTCAGTAGGCTATAGGGGCAGATGGACATTTTAGCTCTGGTTGTAGGTCTGAAAGTAAAAATTTACCGAAATTTCTTGTACGGTACTTATGCCAAGGTAAATTACACATATTGGTGTCAAACTCTTTCACCCTTTCTCTCCCTCTCCCTATCGAACCTAATTTCCTCTAGACAGTACGCGCTGAGGGTGGGAAATTGTGAGGCAAAAACACCGACAATGCACAGAAGTACAATTCTACCAAAATCAACCAATAACAAACATAATGAATCAGTAAGTGAAATAAACTTGCCTACACTACTATATTAAATGAATGAAAAGCAGTTGATGAAAACAGGATGTTGCAATTCCAGGCTCATCTGGCTGTGAATTCACTAGATTACAAGAAACCAACCACTTCAACTGGCTGCTCTGAGGTCTTTTGTTGAGGTTATGTTGAAAGACTCAGTGCTGTGATAGTGTGGTGCAAGAAATGTGTTGCTTTGAGGGGGACTGCATAGCAATGTGGGCATTGTGGACCGTTAGTGATTTGTATTTTGTTGGTGGTGTGGCACGGAAGGGTGGTGGCCGCACTGCAATCTGGTTAGGAGTACTCGTGCTAGTCGGCTAAAGCTTCTGCACGGCTGAGGAGGCCATGTACTTACAGATGCATTTGTAAAATGTGGTGATGAGTGGGAGGCGGGGATGTTGTCAAGATCCTGTGTAGTCATGGGCAAGGAACCAAGGATGTATGAGATACTGTGAGAAATGGTAGCTAAATTAAAAATGAGAAAATGTAAATACTAATACATTTCCATTAAAAATAATAACAAAGAACTTGAAATCACAACAAAACAAAACAACAAAAATCAATAATACTCATGGCGCCAGAATACTCAATGGAGAATCAACATTACACTCAAGGGGCAAAAACAGTTCCACTTGTGCCCGGTGGACCAATCTACTGACTATACGAACGACCCGGGCATCTGATGGACCCACAACAGTATCATACAGAGGGAGCATTTTATGTGATGCGAGAGAGAGGTGTGGAAGTGGAGTGACAAAATTCATAAAACTTAAAGCATGATATGAACAACTAGACACCGACACACCCTGCAACCTCCTAGTAACACTATGGACGTGGGTGCTGCCCATGCGATGTGCTGCCTCAGTCACTTCTGGGTGAACTCCACTATCTGCTGAATCAAACACCACCAGATTCCCGTCTCCGGCCCGCCATAGCACAAATACATGGAGCCCACATGCTGGTAATGGCAGGCCCACCGCCCAAGGTCTCCTTGACCCAATCTCATTAAATAACACAATTCCTGACAATGGTTTTAAGACAAATGAACACCAATTTGCCGCTGTACTGATCTACCAGTATTTCTTCAAATGTGTAGCAGCAAGTATGTCCTGAATGTCTCTTATGCCCAACATCCGGACGCTCCAACCCACTGGGAGATAATCTGTTATCCCTTCACCATTCATTTTGAAAATACACAAATAACAATGTACGTTTAAAAATTTTGCCAAATAAAAGTGCACTTTCAAAATTATTTGGCAGCCTTAACTGCCAAACAACACACAAATTAACGCTCACATGAATATTCCACTATTACTACAGAGGGTCCGCACCGATATCAACATTGATGTGCCACCATTGTACAGGGAAAGAAGTAAACAAAGTGAAAGTAGTCTTAGAAACAATTTCAGTTTCTATAATGTATGTAATTAAGAACATATGGAAAAGTCGATCCAGAGCTCCATATGTGTAAAAGGATGACTCTGAACTAGAAAAGGAAAAATATGCTGGAAAATTTAAAACAACTGGGGAAGGTAGCCAACACATGTAATGACCACTACTATTCCCACTGTGCTACCATGTTGACCATCAGAGAAACATTTTAGTAAAAAATAAATAAATAAATAAATAAACTTTTGCTTACCTGTCACAAAATTAGCTGAGCAGATCCTGATATCCAAACCAGTAAAGCATAGGTGTCCTCTCTCCTCACTTAGTTTTTAAAGTATTTTCTCCCTGACTTCGGACTATCTTCGATAACCTGTAGAACTATATGTGTTTCGGCCTTTTCTGCCGTAACAACCGGGGACACTGATAGACCACACCAATTTTTCACAGAAATGAAGGGCAACTTGCTTTCCTTCTATAATGGCGGACGTCAGGCAGCAGGCTTGATGACGTCATGAGAAAAATCATCTGCAGAACGTCTTGGAAAAACTAAGATTATGACCAATACCATATAATATGCCTATTTTAATTGCAAATAGTTTGCTTATTAAAAAATATCAATTTTTGTCTATGTATCTTATCTATAAGTACTTTCTGAATCAGAAACATTACCCATCAATGGCATTTTGGAAGGAAAATCAACAATACATGATATGAGATAAACTAAACATCTCGTTTATTGGTGTGGATCACTGAGCTCTATAAAGCTCAGTGGTGTGGATATGGTTTTTCCTGAAATAACAATTATGGATTCGTTACTTGATCATGATTATAAAACATTACTAAACAGTCATTTTTAAGGATAATCATCACAAAATAATATCCTGGTGCTAGGCTTATACAGTAGGGATGTCAACAGCAGTCTTGACGCGAAGAGAAAACGAAAAAAGGACGCGGGTAAACTCTGCCATTTCAGTCCCATTAGCTATACTCTTCTTCTTCTTCTCCTTTCGGCTCTCCCCTTAGGGGTCGCCGCAGCAGATCATCCGTCTCCATCTTACTCTGCCTTCTGAATCTTCTTCTCTTACACCTACCACCCGCATGTCCTCCCTCACTACATCCATAAACCTTCTCTTTGGCCTTCCTCTCTTTCTCCTGCCTGGTAACTCCATTTCCAGCATCCTCCTCCCGACATACTCCTCATCCCTCCTCCGTACATGTCCAAACCATCTCAGTCTCGCCTCTCTAGCTTTGTCCCCAAACTGACTTACGTGAGCTGTCCCTCTAATATGTTCATTTCTAATTTTGTCCAACCTCGTCACTCCTAGTGAAAAACGCAACATCTTCAATTCTGCTACCTCCAACTGTGCCTCCTGTCTTTTTGTCAGTGGTACTGTCTCCATTCCGTACAACATGGCTGGCGTTACTACAGTCTTATAAACTTTCCCTTTCATTTCTGCAGAGACCCTTCTGTCACAGATCACTCTTGTCACCTTTCTCCACCCACTCCATCCCGCCTGCACTCTCATTTTTATCTTCCTACCACACTCTCCGTTACTTTGTATAGTTGACCCCAAGTATTTGAATTTATCTACCTTTGCCACCTCTACCCCTTGCAGCCTCACGGTTCCCCTGTCATCTCTCTCATTTACACACATGTACTGAGTCTTGCGTCTGCTTACTTTCATTCCCCTTCTCTCCAGTGCATATCTCCATCTCTCAAGCTCTGCCTCAGCTTCCTCCCGGCTCCCACTACATATCACAATGTCGTCCGCAAACATCATTGTCCACGGAGGCTCCAGTCTAATCTCATCTGTCAATCTGTCCATCCCCATTGCAAACAAGAAGGGACTCAAAGTCGATCCTTAATGCAATCCCACCTCCACCTTGAAACCCTCAGTCATTCCTACTACACATCTCACTGCTGTTACACTATCCTCGTACATGTCCTTCACCACCGTCACGTACTTCTCTGCCACTCCTGACTTTCTCATACAGTACCACAGTTCCTTAGCTTTACTCTTATTTGACCAAATAATAGGAGGTGGAAGACTGCCTTAGTTCGTCTTAGAATTGGTTATACTAGACTTACCCACTCCTATTTGATGTCTGGTGACCACCCTCCCCTCTGTACTCATTGCAATACCATCCTCTCCGTACGCCTGTTTTCCTTTCTTGTCCTCTTTCCGCTCTACAGCGACGTATTTCTTTTCCTTTCTTGTCTCACCCCCAAAGTCCCCACCTTCTTGCAGACTTCCTCCGAGAATCACCGTATTTTTCCTTCCATAATATCATGTCCTTCCTGACCTCTATTGGTCTTCTTACCGACATCTAATTCTGTTCCCTACTTCAGTAGCCCCATCTGATTATGATACTTCTTCCACTAACCCATTTCTTTCACCACGCCACGTCTGTGCTCCCGGCCCGTCCAGCGTACACAACTTGTAGCCGATGATCCGGCGTTGTGATAGATTTTGGCACTAGGTTCACATTGCTCTTCTTCTATTTGACCTTGTAGCGCTACTTTTATCACTGTTATTATCATTCTTCCATTTCAAGTGAAGTGAACTGTTGTGTTACTGCTAATGTGATGTGACAAGTTTTAAAAGTATTTATTTATTTTTTTTAATATGTGGCTCAAGATTGTAGTGCCATTTGGACGTGTGTGGCAAAACCATCCATAAATACAGAGAAATGTATGATTAAATAGCAACAGGCTTTGGGGCACTACGCGCCTTCTGCATGAATCCTGTAGAAAAAACAATTAGGTAAAAACAATTTGGCAAGAGCATAGGTAAACTAGCCAGACACTAATACAGAATAAGTTAAACAATCACCTCAAGACCCATGAACATAAATTTAACTTTCTTAACCCTTCTTCCTCAGCGATTTTTTTTTTTCTGCGCACTACGACCTCATCTACTCACCACCACCACCACCATAATCATCATCATCACATCACAACCACCACCACCACCATCATCATCATCATCACCACCACCACCTTCATTACATGATCATGATTATAAAACATTACTAAACAGTCATCACCATACCATCATCATCACAATTATTAACATCACCATTACTATCATCATCACCATCATAATCATAACTATCATCACTTTATCGCAATCATCACTGTAATTACTATCATCACCATCACTATTATTACAATCATCATCATCATCATCACTATTGTTACTAACATCATCATCACTATCATTACTATCATCATCATCACCATCATTGCTGTCATCATCACTATCATTACTGCTATCATCATCATCATCATCATCACTATTATGACCGTCATCATCATCATTACTATCAATACTACTATCATCATCATCATCATCACTATTATTACAATCATCATCATCATCATTACTGAGGGGGCCATTGGCAATTGTGGTGATACCGTAGCTACTGATGATGGCTTTAATGGTGGTGATAATAACAGGTGCTTTCAGTAAATGTAACTGTGTGTGTGTGTGTGTGTGTGTAGTACTGGTGACCGTGGGGGTGGTGATGATACAGCAGTTATGGGGTCCCGTAAAATGGATGATTCGCCAACGGTTAAAGTAAACGGTAAATCTCAGCTCTTCAGTTACGCTTACCAGTCTCTAGTTCCAAAAATGAAAATCAAGATCCAAACACGCTTACAGTTAACTCTATGTCGTAAGTCTGATTTGTTTCTGGAAAGAGAGATAAAGAAGTGTTGGTTATATTTTCCATGTTTCTGTTACGAGAGGATTATTAACGTAAAAAGTATGTTTATTTTAATATTATTTAAGAGAGGAGCAGAGTCCACAGTCTTTCCATGTCTGTAATTTTTCCTCTAAAAACAAAATACAAGTTACGACATGGAATCCATTGCACATATCTTTGAGAATCCCCCCTCCTCCCAAGTTGGCAGGGTGAATTACTGAATGGAAAGGAGGAAGGAAGCAAGGGAGGGTGGAAGGGTAGGATGAAAGGATGAAGAAAACTGTAGGATAAGTAGAAGGGCAATGGATGAGGAAGGAAGGAAGGAAGGAAGGAAAGAAGGAAGGATGGAAGGTAGGATGGAAGGGAGGAAAGGAAGAAGGAAGGAAGGAAGGAAGGAAAGGAGGGAGGGAGATAATGAGAAAGTAGGGAAGAAGGGCAGTGGGGGATAGCGAAGATAAGAGTTACACTGCCTTCTGCGAACATTTAAGATGAGAGAGAGAGAGAGAGGGGGGGAGGGAAAGGTATGTAGTCCAACCCTGTGTTATAATTCGTCTCGGTGCTTTAACACAATACTGGCAGAGGTGACGTGTTATGGGAGTAATCAGCACAGTCACATCACCGTGCTGCCCTGAGAACTTCACACCCTCCTGACACACACACACACACACACACACACACACACACACACACACACACACACACACACACACACACTCACACTTCATTTAGGTCTCCTCTCTCTGTAGCTTTATTTTTCCACTAAGCCACATACCAACTCTCCCATCGTCGATCACAACCACCCACTGGACCCCCTCCCCCGCCCAGGCAGCCTCCATCCCCTCTGCTACTTGTATTGGTTGGGACGTGAGTCGCTAGGCGTGACGTTGATTACATTGGGGAGCGTCTCTCTCTCTCTCTCTCTCTCTCTCTCTAAATGTATGTGTGTCTGTGTGTGTGTGTGTTTTAGGCTTTAAAATCTGTACTTTCAATACTGACATTCCATAATATTCGGTAGATATACAACTAAAAGTACTACCCGGCGTTGCTCGAGTTACCAAAATTACGGACATTTTCTTGGGGGATTCGGGGTCTGCGCCCCCTCCCCCTACAAGCACACTCATATTTCGCTCATTGTACTTAGGCAGAGATTTCAGACATATTTGTAGCTTATTTCCCGTAGCTTAGTGATAAAACAAGACAAGACTACAGCTTGATATCCTCTCCATAACACTTTCTCACTATCATAACATTCTCCTGTTAAATCTCATTACAGCACATCATTGTAGAAGGCAGGATGGCAGTTTTTCGCCTAGCTGACGCGAACAGAGTATAGTTCCTATGGTTTTCATGATGCACTTCAACTTGTGTCTATTTTACACACATACCGGTACGGAATTTCACCTATGTACCTTGAAAACTGTGGAAATCATCTCAGAGTTCGTGGATGAGGGCTGCACCCCTCCGGCCCCCCAAGAACCTCCAAACAAAAATTCTGTAGCGTGTATTTATAACCTGACTGAGCCTGTAAGTACACCTATACACAATTCCACTCCTATATCGTGAAAATTGTGGATATTTTCTTGTCGAGTCTGGATTAGGACTGGCGGGCTGTACCTTCTCCCTTCGAACATTCAAACGTGTCAGTGGTATAGGTTAATTACTCTCGCCGTTGTCTATGGCTATGAGAGGGTGCAGAATCAGGAAGAAGAAATGTATGGACGAATGGTATAGAAGAAAGGAATGAAGAGGAATTGTATGGAAGAATGGAATGAAGAAGAATTGTATGGAAGAATGGTATAGAAGAAAGGAATGAAGAACTGTATGGAAGAATGGTATAGAAGAACTGTATGGAATAATGGTATAGAAGAAGAACTGTATGAAAGAATGGTATAGAGGAACGGAATGAAGAAGAATTGTATGGAAGAATGGTATAGCAGAAAGGAATGAAGAAGAACTGTATGGAAGAATGGTATAGCAGAAAGGAATGAAGTAGAATTGTATGGAAGAAGAATGGTATAGAAGAAGAACTGTATGGAAGAATGAAAGGAATCGAAAGAGAAGAGTATGGAAAAAAAATAGTATGGAAGAACAGTACAGAAGATGTTGAGGATGAAAGAGGTAAGGAAACACTATGGAAATTGGGTATGGAAGAAGTAAGGAAGAAAGAGAGTATGGAGGAGACTGAGTTTGGAATAAGTACGAAAGGAGTAGCAAAGGTTTGAAGGAAAGTGAGTACAGGAGATGGGGTAGAATGTAGGAAGAAACAGAGTGGAGGAGGAGGAGGAGGAGGAGGAATTGTATATGGTAGGGCATGTGTACTGCGCCGTTACACCCTACTTCCTGCCCTATGTACACCTTAATAGAAAAAGAAAGATCAAACAGATATCAGTCTCGGTGTGTGTGTGCGGGGATTTGGCTGTGACTGTTCTCTCGTGTGCGTTTTTTCGTGTGTAACAGAGCGTGGAGGAATATGCTTATGTAGGCATGACTGTCCAAATCTGACTTTTCATCATCATCATCATCATCATCATCATATTATTATTATTATTATTATTATTATTATTGTTATTATTATCTTCATCATGACCATCGTCATTACCACTGCTGCTGCTGCTACTACTACTACTACTACTACCACTACTGTCATCATTATCATAGGCAAATTCATTTCTTATACTCACATGATGTGTGTGTGTGTGTGTGTGTGTGTGTGTGTGTGCTGGCAACCCCTCAACCACAAGAAGACATACACAAGCGGCTCCGTTAATCGCTGTGAGGAACACCTGGCCACAAAACATACGTGTGTGTGTGTGTGTGTGTGTGTGTGTGTGTGTGTGTGTGTGTGTGTGTGTGTGTGTGTGTGTGTGAGAGAGAGAGAGAGAGAGAGAGAGAGAGAGAGAGAGAGAGAGAGAGAGAGATGATGTGAGGGAGTGGGTGATACATGTGAGGGAGGCGGAGGATTAGAGCAGCATGGATTGTTGTAGGGCTGAGGGAGGGTGGGGGGCTAGGAGACGGGGAGAAGGAGGGAGCTTGAGGAGGCAGTCACAGAGCTCCCCCGAAACTCACTCATACCTGCCACAGACGCCACAGAGCTAGGGCAGCCCACACACTCCCCTACCTACCTCTGCCACAACTACCACACCCTCATAAGCAGCTCCAAGTATCATTTCTGCCAAAACAACAACAACAGCAACAACTACTACTACTGCTACTACTTTCTTACGCAGCTACAACCATTACTACCATCGTGTGCTTTGGTGTATACTCATCTGTGTCACAACTAGCATAACTTATCTTCCTACACTGCCATAAGTATCATCGTAGTGTGTTTAAAGTGACCCTCTCGTCACAAATACCATCACACGGCTGCCTTCTTATTATTTTTGGAAACAGTCGGGTATATATGCCTAACTTGGACGACTCATACAACTTGGGGATCCTTTACCATCATTAAGTGTTGACGAACAGAACACTTAAATTACTACTCAACAGAATGACCTCACAAACAAAAAGGTAAGTGTTAAGTAAATGGTAGTGATATTAACTGCAACCCCAAGCTCTTTTGAATGTGAACCCGGTGGACTGCAGGTCAAAGTTATCTTTCTTTTACATTCCACCATCCTCCTTTCAGGGGATAGAGCGAGAGATGGGGAACGTTTGTATTACTAGACAGCAAATCCACCCGGTTATATCAGTGCCACCACATGAAGGCGTCCCTCTCCAGCACGGATAACCTGTAGTTAAGATAAATATTTCCATACCTTACAGACCTACTATAGGTGAATCGCAGTGGCGTCTGGAGTTATCTGTTTTATATGCAACACTGTGGCATTATTACTTCCTCCACAACAATAAAGTTGTTTAATAAATTTATACTTTATTCCCAATGGTAAGATTAGCAGTAGCATTCTTTAACCTCGTCACTGAAACAGGCGTCCCACAAGGAAAAGAAAATGTCTTGAAATAATGGGGATGCAAAAAAAAGTCTCCTTAATTCAGCATTTACCTGTCCTAAGAGTGTGTACTTCTTGCCACTCCTGCAGACTGGTTCTGGTGATGGTGGTAGGCCTGGCCTGTGTACCAGCTGTTCAGCCTCGCAGTGAAGATGGCCACACACCACCACACCCACACCCCCACGCCCGCACAGTACGACAGCTACACCGTATCCTTGACCCATTCGGTGAGTGGACAGTCAGAGAGACAAATAGACAGATAGACAGGTAGGCTGACGGACAGAAATACAGACAGACAGACACAGATGTGTGTGTGTGTGTGTGTGTGTGTGTGTGTGTGTGTGTGTGTGTGTGTGTGTGTGTGTGTGTGTGTGTGTGTGTGTGTGTGTGTGTGTGTGTGTGTGTGTGAGTAAAGACATACAGACAACCAGACAGACAGGTAGGCAGGCTGAAATAGACACAGGTATATATATATATATATATATATATATATATATATATATATATATATATATATATATATATATATATATATCCCACCATCTCCCTGACCACCTAACCACTAATTCCCGCCACAGGTCTGCTGGGTAAGGCCGGGGAGGCTGTGAGCGGAGCAGTGGAGGACCTTGGCAAGAGGCTGGACGAAGGGGCACAGCACATGGGTCGCGTCGTGCAGCAGGGGGCAGCAACGCTAGACTCAGCATTCAAGAGTCACGTGCAGCAGGTGAGGCCAAGGTTACGTGAGGTGAGGTGAGGTGAGATGAGATGAGATGAGCTGAGAAGAGATGATGTAAGGTTTGGTTAGGATAGGTTAGGTTAGGTTAGGTTAGTTCACAGTAACGGTATTATATTCTTATCCCTCCGGGTAGTGAAGTGCGTATAATTGAATAACAGAATATGTCGATTTTGTGAAGCGATAAACTAAGTGCTGTACTGTACTGATTCCCTGCCATGAGAAATCTGGTGGGTTGGAGCACACACAATCGATCGTGGGAGTCCAGGGTTCAGTCCCACTCAAGGGTCATTAGCTGATACCAGGAAGGAGGTCTATTCGCAAAGTTCTGTACGCTTCAAGAGTCATAAAAAAGGGAAGAACGCCTTACAATATCTTCATAAGGGGAGTGAACGGCGGAAAACTGCACCACGTCGCGATTGTTTTACCCTACCTCACGTCAACCTAAGGTGGGAGAAAGACGTCTGGGTGATACCGATAATGATGATGATTAACCCATTCCAGCCCCACCACATTTCCCTTCCCCTGACTCTGCAGCCACACCTTTTCCCCTTCCTCAGGTACAGGCGGGTCTGGAGGAGGCGGGTAAGGTGGCAAATATAGTTGGCGAGGACCTGGTGGACTCCGTATCCTCCCTCGTCAGCAACCACCTGCAGGGACCCGACGAGGAAGAGGACGAAGCCATGCGACGTGAGGGAGGCGGGGGTGCGGCGAGGAGGGAGGGCATAATCGACGGGTTCTTCAGGATGTTTGGGATCAACTCATCACAAGTCGGACTCATGGCGCTCAACGTCCTTATCTTTTTGGCGGAAATGGTGAGTTGAAGGAAGGCGTGGTGATATTCTGATGATTCGCAAGGGTGTGGTGAAGATGTGATTGTGTAGAGACTGTGGTGAGAATGTGATGGTTGTGGTGTGAGGTAAAGATGTGGTGACTGGTGGCTGTGTTGTGTGGGTGGCGAAGGTGTGATTGTGGTGAGGTTGTGGTGAGTGTAGGGACTGCGCAGGTGTGGTAACTGTGGTGAAGATGTGGTGACTATGGTGAAAGTGTGAGGACCATGATGACACTGTAGTGACTGTGGTGAGAGGTGAAGTGGTATTTTGAGAGGAAGGACAGGACGAAATGAATGCAGAATTTTCCCCTGTGTGTATTTCTTGCTACAAAAATAGTTTACCAGAAAATGAGTCCTACTTAAGACGAGAAAATATATCGTAACTCTGTTGGTGAATCTGCCTCCAGGTGGATATGGTGAGTGTGTGGTGATTAGGGTGAAGGTATGGTGATGGTGCGATGAGTGTGGTTGTGGGGTTTTGTTTATTATTCTGGCAATGGTGGTGAGATTTTTGAGGTGTGGTGAAGGTGTGGTGGTGACCAACGACTGTGGTGAGGGTGTGGTGATTATGGTGAGGGAATGATAAGGATGTGGTGACTGTTGTAAAGATTCAATTCATTCTGGTAACATTGGTAGGTAGGTACGTACGTACGTAGGTAGAGAGAGAGAGAGAGAGAGAGAGAGAGAGAGAGAGACCAACATTACATCTATCTCACGGTCACCTTTCATGCATCTCCCGTTAATCAGAGATAACTGTGTGTTTGCATGACGGATACCATGTGCTGACGTCCCTGGCTGACTGCATGACCGCCTGTGTGTGTAGACCGCGTACATGGGGTGTCTGTGTGCTCATTTGTCGTGTGTGTACTCTTGTGTGCACTCCAAAAGGCTCTGTGTACTTGGAAGTGTTCAGTACCGCTATGGTGTCTGCGTCATTGTATCTTTGTGTGTGTGTGTACCGTAATCACGTTTATATCTGTGCTCGGTGTGTAGGCCTATGTGACCAAGTATCTATGAGCAACACTAACTACAATAAAAAATAAAGCCAATAAATATACAGCACTCCTCATAACTGTCTCTCCTGCCATTAACCCTTGCCGCACCATAACTCAGCCCCATTCGTCACGATTCAGATCACTTCGTCCCTGATCGGCGAGGACCTGAACGAAATCCCTGAGGCGAGAGAAGGAGAGACATCTGTTCTATCGTGGTTCCTCAGCGGGAGTCCAAGCAAGGTGGGTAGTGGTGGTGGTGGTGGTGGCGGATGGCTGTGGTGGTCTGGGCAGCTATGGTGACAGAAGTACTAGTTTTTATTTTTTTAACCTTAACCTTGCCAAAATTTTCGTTCTCTTGGAGCTTATTTCATGTAGAAAAAGACAACACCAAGGCTCTACATCCTGTCCATAGCACTTATTCGTGACTAGCATCACATTCTAGTATTTTTCTGTTGTTAAAACTCAGCCTTCAAATGGAAAGATTGCAATTTTAGGCCAAGATGAAACAAAAAGAGAATAGTAAAAGCGACTGAGCCTAAAATAATGGTGACGATTACTCTGACACACGTAAAAATAACTAATACAACACACATCCACTCTGACATGCATTACTCAGTGATCAGTACAGACACCCCTGTTCAATTAGTACATAGCGAACATGTGAGGTAATAAACTGTGGCTACCACTCTCCTATCGAGCAAATTGGTCCTGCAGTGAATCGCATACAGACTGACGCAGATACAGTTATATAATACTAAAGTTTCCTCTCAGACAAAAGAAATGGTGACCTTCATATATTTGTTGCTCGAAGTTTTACAGATGACAACTTTTTATTCTGTCTACGGAATGACTTTTTATTCTGTCTACGGTTATTACAACTGCAATAACATCATTAAGGGCAATGCAGCAGGAAATGAAATAAGCAGACATGTAAAATAAGTGCCGGATGGCTGCCAGAAGCGGACATTGACGTAAAGGTAACGGGGATCGTCTCACACCTGGCGCACTTCTCTCTTCTCTCCACCGTTATCTAGTCTCTTCTTCCTTCTCTCTCTTGGTTTTCCGTTCCCTCACTACCTACTCTCAGTTTTGCTCTCTTCTTTCCCTTGGTTTTCCTCTTGTCCATTCCCTCTAGTCTACCTACCTTCCACGTTTTAGTCATCTCTTTCCTGTTTCCTTCATTTCCGGCTCTCTACGTCTGCTTAAGTTTCCTCTCGTTATCTCCTTACTTCTCTCATTATTTCCTCTCGTTCACTTCTTACTTCTGTGCCTTGCTTTTCCTCAGTCCACTCTCCATATTATATCATCCACGTTTGACTTTTCCAGTTTCATAGTTTCCTGCATTTTCTACTCTGCATAAATTATACTGTCGATATCTACCTACTTCTTCCTGTATTTTATATCCATCTATCTATCTATCTATCTATCTATCTATATACACCGTTCTTTTCATCTCTCATTGACACATTTTCTCTCTCATCTGTCATCCGCCTTTTAGTGATCTTTGTTTCTTCATAAACACCGTCTTAAATGCATCAGTTAAAATGGTGGCGAGAAGTGGCAACCGTGAGTGTCAGCTGATCACATGTAAATAAAGCCATGTGCTCGATTATCCCCTCGCTCGCCTAACAGTAGTGGCTTCACCACTGTCTTGAAACGCCTGAAGACATTAGTTACGGTGGTTTTAACATGAGCGGAGACACGTTATATTTCTCACAGGTGGACAGGCATGAGGAGTTTTTGTGTATCTTGGCGGCTACTTGCTAACTGACGGACTCTCTCTAGGGAATCACCGCTTTACAGTTACTTTGATGGCACTTACTCTGGCTTTAGTTCCTTGGTATAATGGTGCTTTGTTCCACACCATAACCTCCCCCAATAAACACAATATTAAGGCATGGGTATAATTCTGTGACTTCCCTCTGAAGCATAATGTACCGTTCTCACTACTGAATAACTATTTCCACTTAAACGTTTCAGGATGGCACTTCCTCTGAGACATGTAGATTTTATTTTTTTATTCGTTCATCGCAATAAATCACAACTCTAATCCACTGGCATACTTCTTATTCAGTTGCAAAGTGAAAAACAGATTTAAAAAAAAAAAAAAAAAAAGGTGCTGAAAGATTTATCTACGGAAATACTATCATACTTCGCCTGGTGGTGTAGTAGGATAAAGCACAGAACAGGGTCAAGGTTCAGGTGCTGTACGCATCGGTTCTAGTCCTAGAGACGCGGTCAGAGGTTTTCGGTCATTTAATGGCACAGAAGGGCGTAGGCCAGTCACCCTTAAAATGACCGTCGTAGCGTCGCCTGGAGCCCTTACACCTCGCAGGGGGTAATACGGACATTATTACCATTTTTTTATCAGTTTGTAGCTAGATCAGTCACTATTGAGAGTAACTGCACACTGACCCAGTACTAAAAGCTGATTCTTGGCTGATAATCTGTGCTCTCATCATCAAATAAGGTTTTATTTGTATCATAAAGCAGTGAAATGTTTAGGTTGGTTACTTTAATAAATGTAACACAGCTCTGTTGTGATCAGATTTACATATTAATATAATGATAATATAAATGACAATACGATTATACTGTTTCCATGTAAAGAAACACGCGAATCTAGCATGACTAGCATGATTCCGTATAAGTCGTTCTAATCGTTTAGTTATGCAGACGATCGCTTCCAGCACTCTGTTGAGATGCATAGGAAGCTCTGGGACGACAACCATGAGAAGCGCACAATATCTAAAAACAGCCTTATGGTGAAGGGTGAAGGGTTTCCTTGACTGGGGTTCAGTGTGAGGGTATGGGAATCCAGTAACCGTTATAATGTGTAATTGCTGATGAAAACGTTTCAGAATGACGCCACCTTATATATCTACCTACACGCTTTATTTCTACCGATTGGTCATTAGAGCCCTGACTTACTGATATTCCTTACAAACTAATCTTTAAAATATTCTTCAGATCGACGCCATGTTGCGGGAAGCCCAGGACCCCGCTCTGCCCCGCTCCATCATCGAGAAGCTGCAGCGAGCCACGGGTGACGACACCGCCTGCGTCCAGCTGCTGGTGTGTAAGCTGTCCCCGGTGGTGTGGGGCCTCCAGCGTACCGTCAAGGACAACACTCACGCCAGGGCACTGCATCCAGACAAACCACAGCTAGGCATCCTACAGGTACTGACGCTGTATTCTTTCTTTTTTTTTCTTTTTTTTTTTTCCCACAGCTAGAGACAAGTTTAATACATTAATAAGGTGACAGAAGGAACATACAACTTGTCATCAGAGTGTATGGGGATCACTACTAAGCTGCGACTGACGATTTATACAATATTACTCTGGCTAGCGAAACAGACAATTTTGGCTGTCACAGGGGAAGCCTCACGTCATCCACGGGTGAAAAATTTGTCTCGGATCGTTCCTAAACAGCGGCTGATGACGTGCTTAATTTACTGCAGTGTATGTGCCAGTTTCAGTCCAAAAATACATACATACACACATACATACATAGAAGCCGATACCATTGGAAAAGCTACGCCTTTGTTGCTCATGCGTCGTCATAATGAAGTGGAAAACGAGAAACAATATATATTTCAGTAGTTGCAAAATGATCTCACTTTATACATGAGCGGTTACTTTTGACTCTTAATGGCATATCAGGTGTGTGTGTGTGTGTGTGTGTGAGAGAGAGAGAGAGAGAGAGAGAATTTTTCGCAATTTTCACCCACTACATTACTGAGCACAGTAATATTATAACCTAATATCCCCATCATCCTAATATTGCTTACTTCTATTCCCCCGTCTCCCTCCACAGACGCTCTACAATGCACTTCCGCCCCTCAACGATTTCGTCACCTTCTCGGAGTCCTGCGAGAAACAGTTCCCAGTATGTCCGCTCATCCACCTCGCCGAGCTTGGTTTGTGAGCTTTACATAACTGGATCACTTCTTGGAGGAACAAAAAGCTTCAAGATGTCTTCCATCATCTCATTGGACAGCCACGAGTATCATAATTCGTTTGTAATAATTTGTAACTCCAGTATTTTCAAGGTTTATATGCATACACACTGGGCATAATGGTTTGAGGTAATGAATGGGTATTTAACTACATAATGTTATATATTTCATGTTTCAGTTTTCGTAGTGTTATGGAATATTTATGCGCATAACTTATAAATTCTTTAGTGTACGTAACGAGTACTACATTTTCTTTGGTTAGGGGGTCATGTTGATCTTCAAAGAAAACGAAGATACTAAAGGTAAAGCTAACCATAAGTGTACAAGTAAATTTCACCCAAGAAAGGCATCTTACAATAGATATTTAAAGTGCAAAACGATGATACAACAGTGATTATTTCTCACATCCCCGTCCATCCTTAGGTCTACGGATAACAACCTAACTAATTATGATATGTTGTTATACCATCCTCTCCTTCATGTATCTTTAGTTACATATCAAACGTGGAAAGACTTCAAGTACAAATCAATCTTACCATAAAATTCAGTTATACCGTAATTAAGCATTCGAACAGCGGGACTTTCTAAACAAGTAACTTATTATTACATCGTAAATTTTGGAGGAATAGTTCAGGCAAGACATTTATTTACTATTCACTTCCTAAACTTCGTGCCAACCTCAAATGCCAGTGACGCTCAATGGCCTTAAGCCTTACTTCTCAGCCTTTCATTTGCTATTTCTCCTTGGTACTCATTTCTGATTTCGACCCCATATCAGTGGCCAACTTCTCTGCTCAATGAGATATCCCTCCAGCTAATGCCTTTATATGTAGACAAACTAATATCAGCTTACTGTACTGTTGTGATGTCGAGTACAGACCTACTTCCCCCTTTAATCAACCCCTCCACTTATTCAACTCGGCCAGTCCACTCTCTTTCCATAACGTTCTAAATCCGATATCCTGTCCTTCTGTTCCACTTTTCCCTAAAACCAAAGATACTTTGAGTTTCGCAAAAATTTCATCTTTCCCGCCCCATAAATTACTTTGAAATCCACAAACGGAGTTGCAAGTCTTTAAGAGCCAAAGCGTAATGAGAGTGGGGGCAGAAGACACTAATGATAACGTATACAGTATGTATCTAGATAATATTATGTGGAGACCATTAGTCTGTCCTGTAAAGCTATCCTCAGTATTGTCAAAGATACATTTCAAAATAGCAAAATGTTCGTAGAGTTAATGCTATAAACTGGATAAAGCAGGAAAAACAAAAACTTCATATGAGACCCGCAATACTAACAGAAACTATTTAAAATATATATGAAACTCAGCTGCAATAGCCAGCATACGTACGTAAAGGCTACATGATAACGTTGCATTGCTGTACGTATGGGTAAGGTAATGTTGGGTCGCTTACACACTAACACTGGGCATTGTAAGACATGGCTGGTGGGGGCATGGAGGCATCACCAGCTACACTGTGATGGGCATACTGTTTAATAAAGTGATGAAATATAATGAGGCTGAGTTTGGTCCTACCCTTATCGTTCGTTTATAGTACATGATATTTGTTTTATTTACCATATTTAATGTTAGTCATACTTCAAAAACAGGTTTTTGTTTTTTGTTTTAATGGTTCCAGATACTTACTCGTCTTTCTAGAAATAAACTGAGAATCATCATCATCATTATCATCATCATCATCACCACCACCACCATCACCACCATCATCATTATTTAGTTTCCTGAGCTGACACGGGTTGGTGAGGTTCAGAACCGGGCTCTCTGATCTCTGTCTGATCACAGAAAAGATGGCTCCAGAGAAAAGCTACCCATCCCCCCCGGTGTCACAGAAGGGGACGAGGCTCCTTGCAAATCCAATGATAGGCAGCAAAGTCGTCACACACACACACACACACACACCGCTCGCTGGTGCAGTGGTAACGTTCTCGCTTGCCAACTGATGGACGGGAGTTCGCGCCTCGCTCATGTTGCGAAAAGTTTCACTGATGAAGTGGGTGGTTACTGTCCCCCTTGAGCAAGGGGACGGGTG
Source organism: Coenobita brevimanus (assembly GCF_032717465.1). Taxonomy (NCBI): domain Eukaryota; kingdom Metazoa; phylum Arthropoda; class Malacostraca; order Decapoda; family Coenobitidae; genus Coenobita; species Coenobita brevimanus. The sequence continues at coordinate 32,513,177 of NC_137064.1, read as the reverse complement.
TGTGTGTGTGTGTGTGTGTGAAGGTCACAGCCTTGCCCTTAGATCGGACTATATGAGCTCTCAACTCCCTTCCGGGAGGGTAAAAGCTGACGATCACGACCATCAAGTGATCCTGACCGACCCGGTGAATACCTGTTCCTTAGCTACCTACTTCCTATCTATTATACCAGGTAGTGTTCTGCCGCTACACTCTCACCTTCCAACCCGTTCTTAATCAAGTAGTTAGAAAAGTGTTGTGGTGTTTGAAAGTGCGTTAGTTCGATTTCAAGCTAAGGCAAGGAACAGCACCATAATTTAGTTAAAAGCCAACTGAACCCATCTTCCCAAAGAGTCACCTACACGTCCTAAGAACACCCTAGACTAATACAACCACACCAGTCCTGAATGAGACAACCTAGCATGTATTCAGTGTAGACGGTGGGTGCAGCTGTGGTAATTCGTGATGGTATGTGGCACGTACTGGGACTCAGGGAACGGGTCACTAAGTCTACTGTATGTCCAGAGTCGAATACGAAAATAGCTTCTTACGTAATAAATTCTGCCAGGACACCAGCCTCCCTTGTAACTCTCCCAATCACTTTTTTTTTTTTTTTTTTTTTTTTTTTAGTGTTAAGGGGACGGGTCAGTCGGCTGGTGTGGGCGTGGTTGTGGTAGCGGGACTAGGAAATAAATGAATGATGTTGGGTAGATACAACGCTGACTGACCCGTCCCCACAACACACGAAAAATCGCCCAGTGGAGTGGAAGAGGTTAAATATGGGCCACCTCCATGTATGTGTCCTCTCTCTCTCTCTCTCTCTCTCTCTCTCTCTCTCTCTCTCTCTCTCTCTCTCTCTCTCATATCCTACTAAAAATCACCCTGTCAAGACGCTAAAATCGATGTATCATATGTCGTTTCCGAAATACACGTAAATTTATGATATATTTAAAGTACTTAACCTCTCCAGTTCCGGGATGTAGCTTTCATTTGATTCTCTTTCTTCAGACGCTTTTATTCAGCTTAAGGTTAATGAAGGCTGTTGACCCGTTCGAAAAAATCTCACTCAAAAAACAATCGCCCGTATAAAGCAAGAACAAAGTATAAAGTCACCGGATTGAAGGGGTTAAATATACCTAACGAGTGGGTTCAGCTATCATCATCACCTAATCCTTTTTTGCCCCATACGATGCGTAGGGGTCCGCCGCTAGGCAACTTGGTCCTGATATTTAAGACAAGAGTGACCAGCTTCACTCGCCCCTGAATGGCATTATGTGGGCAATAAACGTCACCTACCCATCAGACAGAAGCCCTTACAAGTTTCGTCCAGTTGGAGCGCCTTAAGCCACCTGACTACCAGGTATTAAAGGCCGAAAGAGAGTGTATTATGTAAAAAATATTTAATCTTATATAGTAACTCAGAGCTGAACATTTCTGTACAATTTCTGCGCACTGAGGAAAGACAAGAAGGAAGGAAGAACGCATGGCATGAAGTGAATATAGATTGTAAGGGAGACTGGAAAAAAAAGGGAGGGGGGGAGGAGAAGAAAAGGTGGAGGTTGGAAGAGAAATACAAGAAGGCTGTTAATGGAAGGAAAGAAGAGGTGGAGGGCCTTATTTAACGCATGTGCCAGTACGTCATAATAAGCCACATGATCACAACCCGGTCATGAAAGGCGGGAAGCGAGTCACAGCCCCGAGCAGAGAGGCCACTGGGTGAGGAGATGATGTCACTAACCTCACCCTTACCGTCACACCCACATCACCGCCTTCAAAGATGTAAAGAATTATCCGCGTCTCCCTCCCATCACCTCACTCACCCACGCGTTCATCCATTCTACGGTCCCTCAAACGTGTTATCTTCTCTGGCCTTTCCATGTTCATACGGAGAGGTAACTTAGAGATCCATCGCTATTATGGGAAACATTGCATCATCGGCTCTGAGGTTTCTTGTGCTCTCTTGTATCATTATGGACAAACTTTACACATATCTTACCTCCATTTTTTGTGTGCATTTTAAAGTACTTGTAATATTTGCTCACCACCGGACCAAATATTCGTTAAATATTTCTAACATACATACATACATTACATCCACACCATCAATCCATACACACACACACACACACACACACACACACACACACACACACACACACACACACACACACACACAGAAACGACGATCACAATAGCTGTGTCGTTGGCGTGGCTAATAATATATATCTGATCATCGCTGTGCTGACCAACCCTTCCTCCTCCTCCACTCCCGCCTCTCCCTCCTCCATTCTTCCACCTTCCAGTTCTCTCCACAGCTCGCCACCTGCCACACCTGGACGCCTCAGCCCAAACCTCCTCTCCCAATCCTCCTGCTGCGTCTCCATCTCCCACACCGACAGTCAAAGCTTAGATCCCTATACACCGACCCTAAATAAGTGCATCAAGAGTGGAAGCTGTACACAAAACTCAAGCGAAGGATAACGTATCATCACCATCATCATCATCATTATTATCATCATCAAAGTAACTGTTCCGTATAAAAACTCAAACGAACACCCTCCGTAGCACTTCAAAGGGCAGAGCATCATCATCATCATCATCAGAGGAACTGTCCCATTTCCTCCTCACTAATCCTCCTCGTGGTCTCACATGCAAAAGTCATAAGTACAAAACACTGAAAGACTCCGTGTATTAAAGACAGATATAACTGCTGCTGAATCCAAAAGCATAAGTGGATATTATAATCAAGAAAACAGTGCACGCTAAAAAAAAACAGTGTGTAAAAGACGACTGTGACTATTGGTGTATAAGAAAGCATACTTCCCACGTCTACCCGGCCACATCTGTACGTCAGGTAAGTATACATATTATTCACGTTTTTGTTGTTTTATCATTTACAGGTAATCCTAAAACACGAGTATATAATCATTATGTAAAGCAATTATATTAGGAACTGTGAAGCAAGAGGCACGATGCAACTACAATGGCATTCCCAGACATGTATAACTAATGATAGATCACTAGTCCGAAAATCCTCGTTCTTCTTCTCCTCCTCCTTCTCATCATCATGTCCATGCTTCGCTGTCGTCATCACACCTCACTCGCCATCAGGGTTCACATTAAGGTGTGATATGGAGGGTGGAAATGTAGACCTGCCTGCTGAACCGTCATTTTACACGCTATGGATTGGATAACTGTGAATGGATATGGATGATTTTTTTTTTTTTTTTTTTTTTTTTTTTTTTTGAGAGAGAGAGAGAGAGAGAGAGAGAGAGAGAAGGGGGGGTTAGTTAGTAATGTATGGAAAAGTGTATGACTGGGGTGTGACAAGCTCTTATTTCATTGGTAATGTGAGGGGGCATAAGAGAGGTTGTTATGCTTATGGGGTTAAGTCAGGATTCCGGGGTGAGTGAATGAGTATGTGGCCCATTTCACTGGCATGCAGGTGATTATTTTTTGTTTTATTTATTTTTATTTATTTATTTATTTATTTTTTTTTTTTGCTTGCTCTCTGAACCCTACTTCACCACATCCTAGGGTGGGAAAAAAGGTCATGATGATGATGATGATGATGATGATGATGATGATGATTGATTGATTGACTGATTGACTGATTGATGATGATGATGATTGATACTGATAGTCGTGGTGAAATTAAAAGAGAATTGTTACAGCAGCGTCACCAGTTCAGCAAAAAAGTCTCATCTAATCTGTGGTGAACTTTGCAGGATGAGATGAGGGTGACGCAAGTGCTGGTTCCCCTCACTGTCGCGTGTCTGCTTCCCCCCGCCTCACCACACCCCACCCTCGCCCCCACACCTGACACCGCCACCACGCCCACACCTGCTCTACTCACGCCCACACCTGATACTCTCACTACGACCACACCTGCTCCATTCACGCCCACAGCTGCTACTTTCATCACGCCCACACCTGCGATCTTTAACACCCACACAGATGGAACACGTAATCTTACATTCGACTCCTTCACGTCCGTTAATGAATCGCCAACACCAATGTCCAGCCCGGTCCTTTTCACGCCCACATCCACGTCTTTAACCTTTACCACGCCCACACCCGCTACCCCCACCATACCCACAGCTATTGCACTAACACTCACGCCCTCACCTGCGACCTTAACAACGCCCACACCTGCAGCACTAACGCCCACGTCCACATCTGCAACTTCAACAACTTCACTCGATACTCAAAATTCTACACTCATTCTCTCGTCTACTTTTGCTAATATCAATCCCAACCCTCACTCATACAACGTCAGTACACCCACACCTATTTCCTTCATATCTTCAGGTGTCTTTCCGTCACTTTTACCTGTATCATCCACACCCACACCTGCGTTTTCCACACACACTCCACCTTCCACTGCTAATAACTCAACTCCAGCTACAGGCGTTGTGGAAGGGCGTAGTGGACGATGGGGTGGGTGGAATGAAGAGTGGAGTGAGCGGAACAGACAGTGGTATGGACAGACTGCGCAGTGGAATATACGGAATGAAGAGTGGACTGGGAGAAATGGACAGTGGAATGAACATAATGCCAAGTGGAATGGACAATGGAACAGACAGAACGAAGAGTGGAATGAATTTAGAAATGGACAGAACAGCCAGTGGAGCAGACAGGATGGACGGTGGAATGAAAAGAATGGACAATGGAATGGAGGAAATGGACAGTGGAATGGAAAGAATGGACACTGGAAAGGAGAGAACAGCCAATGGAGTAGACAGAATGGACAATGGAATAGAGAGAATGGAGTGTGGACAGGGGGAAACGGACAGTGGAATGAGAAAAATGGACACTGGAATGGAAGAAATGGACAGTGGAATGAAAGACTGTGGCACAGGAGAGATGAGCGGGTCTTTGGTTTTGGGAGTAGGAATGGGGGGCGCGGGTGGTGGTGGTGGGGGAGAGGGTCGCCGCCCCCCACTCATGCCGCTCCTCGTGCCCTCTCCTTGGCCCCCGTGTACCCCATGCTGGACACGACCCTGGGCATCCTCTCCTACGCCGCCTTCGCCGTGTATATCGTCATGATGTTCGCAGGGCGCCTCACTCAGGAGAACCCGCTCAAGGAGGCTCTCTCGGCACTGGTCAGGTATGTTATGCCTGTCTGTCTCTTCGCTAATATATCTATCTGTCTGTTTGTCTATTTTTCTACCTACCTATCTATATCTGTCTTTATATCTATCTTGTTATTTATCTATCTTTATCTGTCTATTTTTTTATTCGTGTCTGCCTCCCTATCTCTACCTATCTAGCTTTCTACCTACCTGCCTATCAATCAGTCTACCCATTCATCTATCTATCAGTCCATGTATCTATCTACAGATATATCCAGACGCCTTCTTCTCAGACGGCGGTGGCCACAAACACATCGCCTCCACATCAACCTCTCTCCTTCCTCCAATTCCTCAACAGCCTTGGGAGTTCTGTTACAATGATGCACCTGTTACGCTTTGGCGCCTACCCTGCTGTCTGCTTCATGGGTTTTTACAGATGAAAACCGGACCTCTGGGATCATGATTTAATATTATACTGAGGAACCAAGTAGGGAGTGTGCTTGGCGTAAAGTATTGGGATGATTTTCTTGACAATGCGCCTGTTTTCTATACCCCTTATAACACCCCCCCCCCCACACACACACACATTTTGTAGGCTACACGTTAGGATGCGAAAAGATTAAGACTATTTACTCGCTAAAAAGAATCACTCTACTTTCTTGATAGAAGGTGAACACGACATTCAGTGACGCAGAAAACACAGCTTTTGTAATGGAGTTCGTCTTCCACGTGTCAATGAATCTCTGAACCGATCCAGATTAAAACTGACACATATATGCATTGTGGGTGGGTCCAAGAAAAGGTGATACAATTAAAGTGCAGGGAGATCAAAGGTCAAGGTCAGGGGTCAGGGTCGCTACTTTCTCAGACCACTTTTGATCACGTTATGTTTGTGCTCCGTGCCAATCATATTTGTGCATTAAACGACTATCGAAACATTCTGGGAGGTTAGGTTAATGCGACAAAAGTTCTTAGGAGTGGTGAGTCTCATCACTAGATGTATCATAATTCGCTAACTTTTTGTGTTCATCTTGCTTAACATGACTGTCTTACATTACGAAGATAACGATAATCGCAGAACATTTCCTAACCATTATCTCGTTGCTTTCTGGCTTCCTCATAACCCAGAACATCAGAAGAACATTGTGTCTAGTAATGCTAAGAGGCAGATAAAGTTGAAAATTACATAAAAGAGACGAAAACCTGAAGGAAGACCAAAACGCAACACCCATCGTGTGGCAAAAGCGAGGAGGAATACCCAGCCGCGTTCCCAACTCGAGTGAGACGAAGTAGAGCGCAAGTGCATGACAAACAAACACAGGAATGAGTACGATAACACACTAACAAACAGATCGCCCCGCAATATTGGACAAGGTTGCCTCTGCGCTTAATAACTCCATCCATCTAGGTTCGCAGCCCTGAGTACACACACTCCACGTAATTATGAAGAACAGTTGAGAGTGGAGACTGATGAAGTGGCCGCTTAATGCCTGATTTACTGGACGGGGGGTTAATCGGCCTTGCGTTTGTTTACATTTCACGAGATGGGCTACGATTTGACGATTATCTGATCACTGTCCACCAAAAGTGATGCTTAGTGAGTTATTTATGTCTTGCCACGATTC
>NC_137064.1:32494000-32501500 GCF_032717465.1 Coenobita brevimanus | reverse complement strand
TTCTTCTTCTTTCTCTTCTTCTTCTTCTTCTTCTTCTTCTCCTCCTCCTCCTTCTTCTTCTTCTTCCTCCTCTTCTTCTTCCTCTTCTTCTTCGTCTTCTTCTTCCTTCCCCTCCCCTACCAGCCCGTCCATCAACACTCACAGCTACTCTCCCTCACTTGCCTCACTTTTTTTGGATATTAAGTTCATTATCTTCCCACTCTAATTTCTTCCCTCGTTATCCGTTCCCTTTTCTCCATTTATTTTCTCTTCCTTCCCTGTTTCTCCGATGTTCATTTATTTCCTGTTCTGCCTTCCTTTCCATCAACACTGGCAGCCACCCTCCCTCATCTCTTTCGCTTTCTTTCAACCCGCCCGTTCACTTTTCTCTGTTTACTTTAACTGGGCGTAAAACTGCCATCTCTCCATCTTGACTACTGAGTTATAAAAAGAAATTTAACGGTATAATACGGTGCTAGTCACGAAGAATCGCTATTAAAAGAATGAAGAGCCGTAATACTGTCTTATTCTGATACTGAACTACTGGGCCGCAAAAGGAAAAGGAAGAAAATGAATAAACTATGTCAATTCTTTTTACCTCCTTTCTTTCCTCCTTATTAAATTTTCATCCAGTTCTCTTCCCTCCCCCCATCCCAATCTCCGCAGAACAGTTTAAGGCGGCTGTATCTCACTAACTGGGCCACCTTTGAGTATGCGACTTTACACACATAATAAGCCATAATAAAGGTCAAAAATATAAATTTTCAAGGTTCGAGGTCTCTCTTCCTCACCCCCTTCCCCATCATCCGGCATAACACCGCCTGTAAACACTGGATTTTAGCTGCTTTATCCCTGTATCCTGCTGTATACCTGCTATACTATCCCCGTCTTTCATTCACAGACACGTTACGTTAACTATAATTCACCCAATAACAAACAGCCTTGAAAGGAGCAATTGGTCAGTTGCTGTCTATTTTCCTTTTTACCCTCCCACATAACACAACTCATGGACATACATCAGTAAGATAATCGTCTCACCTTTGGCTGTGCAATCTTACACAGAGCGTAGGCTTGGTAAAACTCCACTCTCATGATTTTTAAGGGAAAATCAAAGAAGTGTTAGGAGAAGGGTATAGGACAGAGACAATGTACAAATGGAGAAGCAGAACACAGTAGCATCAGACTGTGGTATGGTGTATGTTTTTGTTATCTGATTTTCAAGGTCCCTCAGCTTCCCCCCCCCCTTCACCACCCTTCCTCCTTTCCTCCCCCTACACACGTCTTGCATAACTGGATCACTTTTCGTTTATGCAACCTAGCACACACAATGAGATTATGGTAAGAGTCTGCTGCTTTTCAGTGCTCAGTGAGGTATATGCTGTAATGTGTGTGGGGACTTTTTTTTTTCAGTGCTCAGTGAGGTATATGCTGTAATGTGTGTGGGGACTTTTTTTTTTTTTTTTATCTGTTTTCCATCCTTTGTTCATCTGTAAAACCCAGTGAAATGATAGATGATCGTCGACGAAAAAATCGAATCTAATTTCTGCTGCTCTGAAAAAAGTTCGAGTGATTAGCTTTTCCTTGTCTGTTTCTGCTCCCATCCGACGTCCGAAGTGGCCTGCCAGCCTCCTCACGATACACTTAACCCCATATTATAGATACACATAATTTATTAGGTTGCTTATCTGGTACAGTTTACACGATATTAAAAAAGAAAAATAATAGACTCATTTTTAAGATAATCCAGAAATACAACTGCTCCGTTTTCATATCATCCATAAAATTAACGACTACACTTGAAGGCATTCAAACGATCTTCATTAATTTTTCTGCACCTGCTCTGCCAGCCGACGTCCGGAGTAGCCAGCCAGCGAGCCTCCCCTCCTTTATCTGCAGCCTCCCTCGCTCATCCGCCTCTCTTTCTTTCATCCCATAAGCCCGATCGCTGGGGTTTAATTCCGCCTCCTCATGACCCACTTAACCTCACATCCCTCGGCAAACAAACACGGCTTTTAAGGCACCGGGGCAGCTGCAGGCTATCAAATGCATAACATCAATAAAAACCACCACCGAGCGTCATCTCCCGCGCCCCCGAGTTTTCATTACCCATAATTTCCCTTCCCCCTTCCCGCGCAGCCCCGGGGCTGCACGGGAAGGTCAACAAACTATTAGTGCAGTGTTGTGTTTCTGGCTGGATATCACGGGATTCATTAATACTACTTATACTAGAACAGTGTGAAGCTGTAGCGGAAAGGAAGAAGAGGAGGGAAGGAAGTGGAGGGAGGGGGAGGAAAGATACGAGATGAGGGAGGAGTGAGAAAGGAAAGAATGAGTCTAGTATCAATTTCGGTATCACAGCCTTCATTAACAGTACTCACAGTAGAACAGTGTGTGATGAATAGAGTGAAGGAAAGGAGAGAAGATTCATTTATAATACTTGTACTTGAGGAGTGTGAAGCTCTTGGGAGGGAGAGAGGGAAGAAAAAGGGGAAGGGAGAAAAAAGGGGGAGGGAGGGAAGGAGAGAGAGAAGGGAGACAAGGAGAGGGAGGGAGGGAACGAAAGAGAGAAGGGAGAGATGGAGAGGGAGGGAGGGAAGGAAAGAGAGAAGGGAGAGAAGGACAGGGAGGGAGGGACGCTGGGAGAAAAAAGGAGAAAGAAAGACTGAATCCCCTATCAGTGTCGACAACATAGCATTCACTTATAGAACTCATGCTAGAACAGTGTGAGGCTTTGGAGGAGGGAAGAGAGAGAGGGATAGAGAAAGAGATGGAGGGGAGAAGAGGAAGGAGGGAGAAAAGGATAAGGAGGGAAGAAAAATGAGGAAGATGAGTTGTGTATCGATTTCAGTATGACGAGGGAGGGAAGGAAGGAGGAAAGGACGGAAGAGAGAGAGAGAGAGAGAGAGAGAGAGAGAGAGAGAGGTGAAAAGCAAAGTCAGAAAAATATTAGCGTGGTGTGTGTCAAACCTGGGCCAGTATTCTCTCCCTAGCACCTCTTCTTTAGCGATTAATTTTTGAATATGGTCGATTAATACCCTTTTGTACACTATTTATGCAGAGTATGGCGATATCAGAAAGTTTTGTATAATACGGAAAAGGGTAATAAGGTGCAATAAGCAAAATAAATCGGTTAGGAAGAGGTGTAAAGATAATAAAGTGTAATAAGCAAACTAAATCGATTAGGAAGAGGTGTTAGAGAGATCACTTTACCTAGGCCGAGATTTTCCTTTTTCCCACAGCTCACTGGCAAAATAAGACAATCCTGTGGTTCAATATCCTTTCCGTGGCACTTCTTCGTGACTAGCATCATATTTTTGAGAGATGGCAATTTTAAAACCCAGTCAAAGTGCAAAGAGTATAAAGGAGTGTGAGACGGAGGGAGTGGAGGGAAGATCGATGAAGAGAAGAGGGAAGGAAAAAGGAAGGAAGGGGAGAAAGGCAGAGAGAAGGAGGAAGGAAAGGTGAGAGAGAGAAAGAGAGAGAGAGAGAGAGAGAGAGAGAGAGAGAGAGAGAGAGAGAGAGAGAGAGAGAGAGATGGAGGGGGGAGAGAGGAGGAAAGAGAGAGGGAGAAGGATGGAGGGAAGAGAGAGAGAAGGAGGAAAGAAAGAAGGATGGAGGGACGAAAGAGAGAAGGAGGAAAGAGGGAGGGAAAGATGTGGGAAGAGAGAGAGAAGAATGAAGAAAAGAAAGATGGATGAGGGAGGTAAAAAAGATAGAGGGAAGAAAGAAAGACGGATGGAAGGAAGAAAGAGAGAAGGATGCAAGGAAGAAAGAGAAAGGGATGGAGGGAGGGAAGAAAGAGAGAAGGAGGAAGGAAGGAGAGAGGAGGAGAAGAGGGATGTGAGAAAGAAAGAGAGAAGGATGGAGGGAGGGAAGAGAGAAGGAGGAAGGAAAGAGAGAGGAGGAGAAGAGGGAAGAGAGAAAGAAAGAGAGAAGGATGAAGGGAGGGAAGAAAGAGAGAAGGAGGAAGGAAAGACAGAGAGGAGGAGAAGAGGGAAGAGAGAAAGAAAGAAAGTCTGGGTCGTGTATCATTTTCTTTATCTCGGCCATAATTAATAATACCTCATTATAGAAGACTGGAGGGAAGGAGAGAAGGAGGGAAGGAAGGAAGAAGGAAAGAAAGAAGGGAGAGGAGAAGGAAGGATGAAAGAATGAAGAAGGGAGAGGGAAGAAGGGCGGGGAAATGGACGAAAGAAAAAAGGAAGTGAGGAAGAAAGGAGGGAGAGGAAGAAAGTGGGTGATGTACTAACAGAGGAAAGATGGAAGGAAGGAAGGAAGGAGGGAGGACGAAGAAAAAAGGAGGATGAAAGTGAGGAATAATAAACGAAGATGAAGAAAGCGGGATGAGTACTGACGGAAGAAAGATGGATGGATGGAAGGAAGGAAGGAGAAGACAAACAAAGAAGGAAGGAAGGAGAGAAGAAAGATGGAGGGAGAGGACAAAGAATGAAGGAAGAGGAAGAGCGAGAGGAGTATCGCTTACAGTACCTTGGCTACCATTAATATTAGCCTACTCATACTAGAACAGTGTGAGACTCTGAGAGTGACGGAGAGAGCGAAAGGAGGAGGGAAGAAGTGGAAGAAGAGGGAGGAAAAAGGAGTAGGAGGTGGAGATGAAGGATGAAAGAGGAAGGGAGGAGTAAATGGACTGACGTAGAGAGGAAGCGAGGAAATTATGAAGAGAGAAAGGAAGAAAAAGACTGACTTGCATATCAGCCTTAGAAAGAGGGAAAGCAGAAGAAGAGGAAGAAAGAGGGAAGAAGGAGTGCGGAGGGAAGGAGAAGAGAGGAGAGGCAAGGAATGGAGGAAAGAATATGAAGGAAAAGTAGATCCAAAGTTAAGAGGGAAGGAGTAAACGAGAAACGGGAAATAACAGGTGAGGGAAGGAAATAAAGGAAAAAGACGAAAAAAAATCAGAGGGGAGAGAATGGATAATGTGCAAGTGGGGACGGAAGAAGGGTGGAGTGGAAGGTATGCAAAGAGGGAGGGAAGGAGAGATGAAAGACGCGAAAGGAGTGAGACGGAAGGGGAGGAATGAATTAAGGAAGGAAAACAGGATGGGAAGCAGACGTGGGGGAAAAAGGAAAGGACTGAGGGAAAAGGCGCATGAAGAAGAGAAGATGAATGGGTGAAGGAATGAAAGAAGAAGCAGGAAAAAAGACAAAAAACAAACTAAGAATAGACATACTAATTATCACTGTAAATACGTAAATAAATAAATAAACTACATAAATGACATGAAGAATAGAAGATGGAAAAGAACGGAGTCATGAGGAATGGAATGCCGAGGGTGAGAAGAGACACAATGAATAAATGAGATAATGAAGGAAAGCTGAGACGCGTGAATGATCGACACATGAATGAGAGTGGCGAGGGAGGGAGCGAGTACGGTACGTGAATGAGTGGGCGAGTGAGTGGGTGAACAAATGAGTGGGGGGATCAGGGTAAGAGTGTTATGGTGAGAGCATCCACACTATCACTCTATCGTGGCCCACAAGCAACAAGCCAGCCCTTCACCCCTTGATGTGCTTTTGTTACCATTCATATATGCTCCCACCCTCAACACGCCAACCAACCAGTTTCACTCGCTTCCCAAAATTCTCCGTCCGGCCATCTGAATATCCCCCAATTTTAACATCAACCTCACTTCCTTTCATCTCAAAATTTCAACTAAAAAGCGAAACATACATACACACACTCAACCTCTATAAAACACTGGCATTTTTTTATATTACCTGCCACGAAAAGTTAATACCTGAACGAAAAATTGTGGATTCCGAGCGATGTGACTGAAGGGTTGCGGGGTCATGTTTACCGCGGTCATAACTCAGCTTGGGCTGTTTACACACGGCGCGTCACCGCTGGCCCGGAGTGCCCCTGATAACCCGACGGCTCACCAACCACCTCCTCCTCCTTCGGATATCTATCTGAATCTAACTCTTTTCCTTCTCCTCCATACCGCTCCCCCTCCTCCTCGTCTCTCTCTCTCTCTCTCCTTGGGTATCTATCTCTTGCTTTCTTACCCGTTCCCTCCTCCATCTCTCTTTTCTCCCCCTCCATGCGTCTCTCTCTCTCTCTCTCTCTCTCTCTCTCTCTCTCTCTCTCTCCGGCTCATCTGAGAACTTGATATATTTTGGTTGACCTGGGGGTATAGTAGTGAGCATTGTTTCCTTAAGTCGTGTATATATAAAGTGATTAACTGCCCCCCCCCCTCTCTCTCTCTGTCTATTTATCTACCCATCCATCAATCTATCTATCTGTCTATGTATGAACCTAATATGATATCATGGGGTTGCTTTTAATCCCTGAACAACGATGGATAAAATCGTCTAGGGGATGCCAGAACACACACACACACACACACACACACACACACACACACACACACACACACACACAACTAGATCATGGTAGGAGTTTACCCCTTTAGTACCACGACGTCCTCTCCACTTCAAGTATTCTACCTCCAGACGATTTCTATTCGTCTGGAGTTAGCCTACGGGTCACGCTCCCTAGCATCTGTTTCTTACCGATTTATTTATGTATCTTGTTCGTTAATACATTCGTGTGTGCTATGGCTGCATTCTACGTCGATAAGAGAGAGAGAAATAACTAACAAATAAAAGGGAGAAGAAATAAGTAACAAATAAAAGGGATACGAAACAAGTAACAAATAAAAGGGATACGAAACAAGTAACAAATAGTAGGGATATGATGTAATAAGCAAGATAAATCGCTAAGGGAAAGGTGTTACGGAGCCCCCTGAGCCACATTACTCCTTCGTGTAAAACTGCCATGCGATCTTCTCCACTTCAGCAAGGACCCTCTCGCAGCAGAAGTGGTTAACAGTAATTTCATCCCTTCGTGTACTCAACCCTCCTTCGCTCCTTTCAACACTGTCCCCGGTGGCGCCCTGAGTGTATTGTTCCTGTGGGCGTTGTGGTTATTGTTCCTGGCCAAGGGAATCTCAGTCTCATATACACACACTTACACCGATTGTTTTCACCGTCCTACACCACAATGTATGCTGCTCCAAGTCTCCTTTGTACTACTTACATTTTCTCCTTGACTTTCTGTTTTTAGATAAAACTTAGCACTTTTTTTATTTTAGAAGCAGTAGTAGTAGTAGCAGTTCGTGTCCCTCCCAGTGCTCGGCTGGATAGTGTTGTGAGCAGTGCAGTGTGGGTCAAGAGCGATCAAAATTATCTGCTCTCGACCGGAAACATTGTTCGTTTCCGGCAATCAGACCATGCAAAATCTTTGTCTGACGTGCTGTTTAATATCAACCTATTCTGTGCAACATTTTCTTTCATAAAGCAATATTTTAATATATATATGAAGGTGCATGTTTTGAAAGCGTGACGCAAACATCTGAAAGTGCAAATTTTCTAAAAGGTGAATATTTTTAAAAATTATGCAAATCGATCTGCACTGTTTATTTCCCTAAGAGTCGAAACAATGCCACATATTTTTGGTTGCATGTCTCCTCTTTCTAACCTGCTACACTCCCTGTCGTATTTT
>NC_137064.1:32461500-32489000 GCF_032717465.1 Coenobita brevimanus | reverse complement strand
ACCTCAGTATCCTCGTGTATGTAACGGACGTGAACTATGCCAATATTAAAACTAGGACGTAAAAGAGGCTGTCTGAGTGTAATATTCAAAATAAATAGAAAAAGAAGTGGTGTCACGAAGCCTCCTATGCAGCTAGAATACGACCAATAAAGTCACTAAGTTGTATGACCAAGTGCAAAGTGATCACATCCTTCTGAGTCAGGTGCAAGTGGTCAGGCGCAGCTGAAACGGATTAAGAGAACTGCGGTGTTGAAGTGTGGGGGCAGCAGCGGTCTGTATCTTCACCCCACGCCTCCATCTCAAACACAGAAATAGCAAGGCCCTTATGATCCCTTATCTAACCCGCTCGTTATCCCGGCTCCTCCACCTCGCTCACACACCCACCCCAAGGACGCTCATCCACTCCCGTTCTTAAGAATCCGGGATCTATGTTTAGGCTCGTGGTAACCTAGCGTGACAAAAGGTAAACAAAACTGATTTTTCGGGATAATTTTGGGGCTTTTGGAGACTGTCAGGGTAGTGAGGTTCAGCTAGTCACCATATTATCACCCCCGCACCTAACGAGAGCCGCCGGAATGAAGCATCGCCTCTTGACTAATAAAATAAAGCGCCGACGGAAGATTGGCGGGCAACAGTCGTGCCTTGTGCCCGAGTGTAAGTGACCCGCTGCTTCCCGCGCCGCCCGCCAGATGGCCTCGCTCGCTCACCCTCGCAAATCCTCTCTCAGTTATGACCCATCTATATGATACAAGGGAATCATAAACAAACTTACAATAATTTCGTTTTTGTAGCTAAGACTTTTTTTTTTCTGTAATAAAAAGATGCATGGGGATTCTGCACTTTCTTTTCCTCGTAATTCCTGAAAAGACAAATTACGGTTGCGATGCCGAACTGATCGTGAGTTTGTTTGTGAATTCATGTCCAAATGAATATGAAGTGCCTGCAGTCCTTCACAAGGCGAGACGGCCGTAATAAAAGAGATAACTGTGATGAATTGCGTCCTTAATTGGCCAACTATCCGATTTCGATAATCTCTCTCTAGCTACACAGTGCGAGAAAGAGTCATGTTTCTCGAAAAAGCAAAATTAATTACAGTGTTGGCTCTGTTATCCATATAAAATTAATTAGCCCTAACCACACTTGTTTCACTCCTCTATTAAACACTCTTTCTTCACTCTCTCATCATTCAAAATATGCCTTACAGAAAATTGCACGAGTTTCATCTGCGAATGAGTATGACTGCTCCAACAAAAATATATCTATCATGAACCGTGACTAACAGCGCAAACACTTGGTACATGAACAAAGCCAACATTGATGCTCCTCCTCTTAGAGTAGAGCGGAAATTATTAATCATTAAGATTCATTATCTTTATAGCTGTAGTGTGAACAGTGCTGTTGTAGTGATGTGATGTGGTGTAGTGATGTCATGTTGTGTGGTGTTGTGAAGGAATGAAGAGCGGTGGTGTAGTGCAGTGTGAGATAATGTGTGGTGATGAAGTGGTGTAGTGAGGCGGTATGGTGTGGTGAAGTGGTGTAGTGAGGTGGTATGATGTGGTGTAATGTCTAACGTAATGTGCTATGTTGCAGGCAGAGTGAGGGTGACGAAGGTGCATCAGTAGGGGGAGAGGTGGCCCCAGAGCTGCTTCAGGTGCTGGTGAGGGCCAACTCCGACCCCCACTACCTCAGGAAACTACTGGGCTCCCTACGCACCAGGCACACGGTGGATCACAGGCTGGGGGAAGGACCACTCACTCCCACGCAGGACACACAGGCTTACCAGGACACGTACGCCTACCAGGACATGCCCATCCACCAGATCACACACGCTATACAAGACACACAGCAGGACACATACCCCTGGCACGACACACACACCCGGCAGGACACACACATTCACCAGGACAAATACGCCCTGCAAGACCCACCCACTCAGCAAGACACATACACCCAGGATGCAGTCTTTCCACCCCCGGTACACCGCGTCACACCCGTACTACACCCGTTACGTACCCCTGGGATTGTCGGCAGCCTCCGCCACCAGTCCCTCCCTCTCCGCTCACCGTTTTCCTCTCTGTCATCTAATTTTCCAGGAGGGTCCCTAAAATCTACCTTTCCGAACTCCCTGACATCTGCTTTTCCTGGAGGTTCCGTAGACGCCATCTTTCCGGACTGGGGACCTGGGGCAAATTCACACCACCTTCTGTCATCCCCTCTCCTGACCACAGCCCCATCAAAACCCACACCGCAACTCCTGGCCTCCCTCGTACACCTTTCCACGAACTCACACTTCCCTCTGTTACTCCCTCTCCTACCCTCAAATCAATCTCAACTCGTTCCACAACCCATAACAACCCCCACTCACCTTCCCACTCACCAACACCTTCATCCACTACCCATCTTCACATCAGGCCCAAATGTTTCCAACTCAGGGATACGATTAAACAGTACACCCTTTCCCCCTAGTCTGCCCACACCACCACCCATGTCCTCCCTCACACACTCTCTCACACACCTACACCCACACCCAATACCCTCACTCATATTCAGTCAACAAATGGGCAGTACACCCTTTCCCCCCAGCCGACCTACACCAGCACATTCTGTACCAGGTTCGACTGTGGCCGCCTCTTCTTTCCCGCACCCCACTACCCTGGCGCCACCTACATCACCCCTTACCACGCCTCCCTCACCGTCACCTCTCTCTCTCAGGTTCCCCACATAGTATCCCTCTTCCCCTCGCTGCCTGCCACGGAGGGAAATAAACGCATCCCAACCTACAATTACGAAGAAGAGACAGAGCACCATCCAACCTACAGCCACGAAGAAGGGAACACACAGCATTTTCCATCTTATAACTACAACGAACTCTTTCCAACCCACAGTTACGAAGGAAAGATAAAATACGCTCCTCAAGCATCTTCACTCTACTCCGTCCTACCTTTGCGGCCTCCAATCAGGTACAGGTCAAACGAAATCTATCCTGTACTCCACAACACTACACCTCAAAACATTACACTTTTGAACAGTTTCTCGGGTAACACTAATTCTCTGAGCAATACAGTCACTAGGAACACAACACCTCTAAACGTTACGTCTTCAAGGAACACAACACCTCTAAACAGTACATCTTCAAGGAACACATCTGGAAACATCACATTCGCAAACGTTCTCAAGGGTGACACAACATCTCATCACATCACATTCTTTGGAAAAACATCTCCAAACATTACACTCCCAATCTTAGCCTCAGATAATGTTACATCACCACTTCTAGAAAATATACTCTCACGTGGCATACCTCAAAACATTACACTCCTAAAACATCACTCCGGTAACACAACATCTGTAAATAATGTCTCAAACGATCTCCCCTCTAACACATCACAAAACACAACATTCCCAGACCTATTCTCACGTATCACATCTCGAAGCAGTACACTAGCAAACCTATCACCTAATACAACATCACAAAGCAACACATTCCCACACCAATTTTCAATTAACACATCTCGAAATGTTACTTTCTCAAATCCATTATCACGGAACAGAGCATCTCAATATGTAACATCCCCAAACCCTCTTTCAGGTAACACAATCCTCCCCCACCGTCTCTTGCATAACACAAGTAGTCTTCATTCACTCCACCACCAGACAACACTGCAACACAGACGGGCAGACATGAGTTCAATCAACACCACCCAGACACCAAACACCTACACCAAACACACCCCCTCACCACACAGCTACACTAAATACACTGCCACTACACCACACGCAAGCGCATTCACCACCTCAGCACCACACACCACAAACACTACCCGAACATCACACACAAGCACAGACACCTACACCACTTCATCACCACACAGCTACTCCAAACCCACCGCCACTGCACCACACACAGGCACATACACCACCACAACACCACACACTACCACAGACACCTACACCACACGCACCGCTCTAACACCACACATTTACACCACCGCAGCACCACAAAACAAGGGAGAAGCAGGAACAAGAAATGATTCCACTAAAGACAAGTCCTCTGGAGACCCTGTGCATTAGCCATCAGTAAACACTCCGGCCGCGACCCAAGGATAGGAACTCTTATCTACGGGTACAGTAGGAGCCCACGCACATCAGAAATTTTGTGGACTTCAGAGGTGCAGTAAACCTTCTTCTCTAGCGTGTAAATCCCTTGTCCTGGTGAGCTTATGTGTCCTGGTGGGAGTATTTGTCCTAATAAGTGTGTGTCAGAAGAGAACAGCACATGGCAAGACAGCTTCCTTTGTAAAACCTCTATATTCTATGATAATTTTACACTTGCATAATAGAAAACTCAACTGTTCATTCACCTTGCTTATTTTTGTAACATAAATATAAAATATATAACAGGTATTTTTACTTAAAACCATATCAGATGTTACTTCCTGCATAGTTTACACAAATTATGCACACTATATATTTTTAAAACAATGTATGACTGTTTCCTAGGCGTACTTTAAAAACAAAAAAAAGAAATAAAATAAAGTAAAATAGATAAATGTTCACATAATTCGCAGTCATGGATAATGTATGAATAATTGTGTGGCCCATAAGTATCAGTGTGCATGCCGTTTGATAGTTCTTCTACTTTTGTGCTTACGCTTTGTTTATGGATCCTATTTCATTTAGTAATTAGGATTTCTATAATGATGATCCTGATAATGATCATCATAGTGTATATTGTATAGTATATGCAGGCAAATGTATTCATATATGGGCAAGCTCATAACTCCAGCATAAAAATTACTACCATATAAGAAACAAAATTTTTAAATTTTACTGTGTACTACACTGACAGTAATGTAACATGTCTGGGAACCATACGTTGGTATAAAATTAACAAATAATTCAAGTATTGTACCAGCAGATAATGTTTACAAGAAGTAGTAGTTTATTATTATAAAGGATTTAGCGCTTACTGATGTACAGTCGAAATGTGGCAGGCATGGGTTTCTTGCTCAGTTTTGTCAGCTACACCACAGACGTATCAGTGTGCACTCATGTAAACGTGCATACCACCACAGTAATCAGCGAGGACTGCAGTGCACAGAAACCCTCTCTATAGGCTCTCCAGAGGTGCAGGTACAATCAAGGATAGAAATTCGCCTACTAGTTCACTGTGTCTACCTCACACCTCCCTCCGTCACCTTCCTCCCTGACGTTTCACATAAGAAAGCCTCATCTATGGGCAGAGAACCATACCCTTCCAGCCTCTAAGCTTCAGAATATCATCCAGTGGAGGAATGAATGAAGCAGAGGTGAAACACCAGGCGAACTTTTCTCTCTGATTGTACGTAAGTTAATAGCGTGACTGCAGGTGTAAGCAGTGTGATGCAAATGGACGCCTACTGAGATGGTCCAGGCATGGCAGAGATGAATCCTTCTTGCACGATAATCAGTACAAGTTATTTGCGAAAAGGGACGCATTGCCAACACTAGCTCTGAGTGAATGGAGGATCCTTCACACAGGAGAGGAAAGAAAACCTCCATAGAAGAGTAGGTCACTGTTCGAAGTATAAGTTTTTCATATATTCTCTGTATATAACTGGTCGAACTACACAAGAGATGGCAATGTATTTGGTCATCATACTGGTACTACCGAATATTCCTCCCGTGACAGGTACGTGGGCGAGATAACAGTTCAATACATCAGTTTATGAGAGTTTCCCTTTTACTACAGGCTGACAAACCGTCCTGGAAAGTTTTCTGTGATATTCCAGCACACATTCCGTTTTCTTCTGTCGCGTTCACTCTTGCCGAACGCCGACGAGGATGAGACCAAGTTATGAGATTGAGGTGACGGGGCTAAAACACGACGAAAAAAAAAAAAAAAGTGGGGTGTGGGGCTTCACCGTCACAACTGTACAATAAAGCTACTAAAACGGATTCAACTAATATGGAGTAACTGATTTGGTCAAACTGTTGTGGCTTTGGTATTTGAGTTATACGACACACACACACACACACACACACACACACACAAAGTAAATGTGTGTGTGGGAGGGGGAAGTCATGTTGATTTAGTCTGATACTGTAAATCTCAACTTTTGGGTACACAATCGAGTATACTGACAACTGCTTCCTGTGTAATGTAATGAATCGCAAACTATGTGTTATGCTCAAGTATATTTTGATCTTAACCTTTCACAGTGAGAACGCTTTCTTAACGAATTTTAGTCACCTCCAGATTATCACATTTAGTTGGGGAAAGGCTTCTTCATTAACTGCTAAATCTCGGGCGCAATTTGCCTATTCAATGTGTACTCTAATTTGGCCTAAAAATTGCCATCCTTCCAGCTTGAATGATCCACTGTAAGAACAGATTGGCATAAGATACTAGTCAAGAAGAAGTGCTAAAAAGAAAATGTGGAACCATCGTAATGACCTTTCCTGCCACTGAGCTACATCACAGGCTGGAAAAAGGATGAAAATCTGGGCCAAGTTCAGATAAAAAGCGTATAGTATATTTGTATCTAGCGTCAAAGGATCTTATTCTTGTAACTGAGGAACAAAGCGAGATCTGAGGGTGACGAGAGAGCCCCCGTTAGCCAAAAGTGTTCCTGCTCTCTATATCTTCATAGAGAAAGTTAATCGTACTCGCCTCACGCAGGGGTCACATCCGCGTCGCCATGCCGGGACTAAGACACAGATGGAAAGTGTACCCTGGGATGTGTTACTGGTGCCAGACTCTGAAGGCTTCGTTGCACCTCTTCCTTAGCGATTTATTCTCCGTATTACACCTAACTTTCTCCTGTGATCGGTATTCTAGGTGACATGGGAGCCTTCATACCACGTCGTATTTATTTTTTCTTTTAATTACACCAACACGTTATCTTGCATTTTATTTACGTTGTTTTAATATCGGCATCCTTTGTACCAATAACACACGAGAGGATTTTGCGATGTGCAGCAAAAATCGCTAAGGACGAGGTGTTAAGGAGTCTAAAGAGTCACTTAGAATACGAACCTGTAACTGACACATGATGAAAGCGTACCCTACCCCCCCCCCACCCACCCACATACAGTATTTCCGTACTGGCGCGGCTTCAACTCCATCCGCTCAGTTTTCTCTTTCCAGGATGATTAAGTCTACCTGATTCTAACCTACCCTAACCTAGTCTAGCCTAGCCGATAGCTCAGACCAACCTGGAAAGGAAAAGGACCGTACCGGTATTTTTTACTTCCCCCCGGAGATTCTGTACGCCCCTTCCTAAGTAATATATAGATGGATAGATAGATAGATAGATATAGATAGATAGACAGATAGATAGATAGAGATAGACAGATAGATACATAGATAGACAGATAAATACATACATAGACAGACAGATAGATAGATAGATACCCGGTATGCAATTTTCGACCCACTGTGCATTCATAAGTAGCGTGCTAAAGGATTATTAGAGCGTTTATATATACACGAGTGAGTAGGGTGTAACTTTGATAATAAATCTGTAAGTAAGAAACGCTACGGTGTCTCCTACGTCAACCACTCTATAGGCATAACTCGGTGACACACTCCCTGCCGAAAATAATGTCATTCTCCCGGCAAGGCTCATTAGCCAAGTTAATTGCCTGGGAGACACGCCTGTTCCGCCCCCGTGACCAGGTTAACAGCCACCCACCAAGAATATAGTGGTTCCTAGAGCATCTTATCTGCCTTTCTCTCGGTCGTAGTCAGAGTGGCAGTACTGATTTCGTGATGTCTCTTCCTTAGCAATTTATTCTGCTCGGTATGACTCGGTTCATCCCTACATGTCAAGTGGGGTTGGTGGAGGATTAGTGCCCCTCCCTGTAAAACAATTAACTCTAAGCCCTTGGCCACCCCGTTTGGGATACATGGCGTCTGGCAATGAATGAATGAATGAATGACTCGGTGTCTTCTCTGCAGCTGGTCCTACGTTGATACTGACACGATATAACCTGCATACAAGAGAAGACTAAGGTGTGATATGCAAAGTAAATAGCCAAGGAAGAAGTGCTACGAGGTCTCCACTGTCACTGTTTTCTTTTTTAAGAGACAATGAATGGAGGAAGGAAAAGCAAAGGAAATAAAAAAAAAAGCACGAGGAACTTTTTTGGACTTAGCTCTAGTTAATTTCAGGCAGTGTTATTCAGCTCAGGAAACAGCCCTGGTAGATAGGGGTTAATGAAAGGAATATCTAACCAGCCTAGTTTGAATATCTATCTATCTATATCCAGACGCCTTAATCCTGTAAAGGGCGGCCACCAACAAATCGTCTCCATGTCGCCCTGTCCCCTGCCATTTCGCTGCCCTCCCCCCAACCTACACCCAATAAAAAGAAGTCTTAACGTGCCTTGGTCCACGCCTCAAGGTAATTCTTATCTAGACATTCTCTCAAGCGACTTCATCAGAGGCCATACAGTGCTCTTGTGAATATCATCCGTGTTTTTTAGAGCATGGTGTGTGTGTGTGTGTGTGTGTGTGGTGTGTGTGTGTGTGTGTGTGTGTGTGTGTGTGTGTGTGTGTGTGTGTGTGTGTGTGTGTGTGTGTGTGTGTGTGTGTGTGTGTGTGTAGAGGAAGAGTTTGTTTTACGCATTTAAGTGTAGACATAGCAACAGCTGTAACTCGGGGACCTGAAGTGTGTGTGTGTGTGTGTGTGTGTGTGTGTGTGTGTGTGTGTGTGTGTGTGTGTGTGTGTGTGTGTGTGTGTGTGTGTGTGTGTGTGTGTGTGTGTGTGTGTGTGTGTGTGTGTGTGTGTGTGTGTGTGTGTATTTCTGACCTCCGGATATGCTCCATGACTCTGTATTAGGGGACTGCCTGGTACAAGCTTCCGAGTGTCAACAAATAAAATTCCTGGATAATGAGCCTGAGTGACTGTGTGTGTGTGTGTGTGTGTGTGTGTGTGTGTGTGTGTGTGTGTGTGTGTGTGTGTGTGTGTGTGTGTGTGTGTGTGTGTGTGTGTGTGTGTGTGTGAGTGAATGAATGTGGGAGGGTTTGTGTGAGTGAATGAGAGTGGGAGGGTGGGAGTGAGTGCATGAGTGTTGGTGGGTGTGAGTGAGGTAGTGTGGGTGAGTGAGTGAGTGTGGGAGGGTGTGCGTCGGATGAGGTAGGAGACTATGGGAGTATGAGTGAGTGCGATGATGTGGGTGGGTAGGCATGGTGGGTGGATGAGGGTGTGTGCTCTGACAGGGGTACAGTATACGTGCAAAGGCCCACTAATATCCCAACATCCTTTCACATGTTAGCATTACCCTTGTATTCTGAGTTTCATACCAGTCACATACACAGACTGACACATACCACAAGTACCCATTACAGTACTTCGAATCTCATATCCAAAACTCTTAACTACTGACACTTCGTCCTCATTCATACATCGCCAACATGGGATAAAGCTCATTCTGGCCATCGCTCTCCCCCTGATGAAATGTGGCAGGGTTACCGTAGTGTAGCTTTACTAATAACAATCCTTCGTCTGTCAAAGTCGTTATATATTAAACTCTTTTTTTTTTTTTTAATAATTTTTGCATAATATTCCTGGGTAAAAAGAGTAAGGTTTTAATCGATATGCAAATCTGAATGACTCGTGACAAACAACTTCCGATCACTTCTACCTTTGTCATACGTTTATTTTTTTTCCAATCACCTGACTTCCTGTTACCTTGATAATTAGTTTAAAGGATGGAGGTAACAGTGCCCACGATTCCTACCAAGATGGAAATAAAAAGTCACGATTCCTACCAAGATGAGACGATAGAAGCACGATTCCTACCAAGATGAGACAATGGAGACACGATTCCTACCAAGAAGAGACGATAGAAGCACGATTCCTACCAAGATGAGACAATGGAGACACGATTCCTACCAAGATGAGACGATAGAAGCACGATTCCTACCGAGATGAGACAATGGAGACACGATTCCTACCAAGATGACACGATAGAGACACGATTCCTACCAAGATGAGACAATAGAGCCAATATTCCTACCAAGATGAGACAAGAGAGGCACGATTCCTGCCAAGATGAAACAATAGAGGCACGATTCCTACAAAGATGAGACAAAAGAGGCTGTGATATGAAGTTAATGTTGCACTCCTTACGCCTTTAGGTTTTATGTGTTATTGTTGGCTGCACGACCACCCAAGGCCCACAATGCCGTCTTTGTTTTAATTCTCTCTTTAACCTCGTGATCCCTTGAAGACAATATACAAACACCAAGACCCTAACACCTCTTCCTGAGCGATTCATTTTTGGATATGGGTGGTTTATATCCTTTTGTACGTTATTGATACACAGTATGGCGATACTGGAAAGATTTATATAACGCAGAATAGGACAGCTAGGTGTAATAAGCAAAATAAATCGCTAAGGAATGGGTGTTAGGGAGCTTCCTTAACCGACGAGAATAGTGGCCCAGGACTACGGGATTAGATTACTCTCCTCCACCCATACCATCTTTGACCATTTCTCTGCCGTGATTGTGTGTGTGTGTGTGTGTGTGTGTGTGTGTGTGTGTGTGTGTGTGTGTGTGTGTGTGTGTGTGTGTGTGTGTGTGTGTGTGTGTGTGTGTGTGTGTGTGTGTGTGTGTGTGTGTGTGTGTGTGTGTGTGTGTGTGTGTGGTGCCATCTGTTGCCTTTGGCCCAGTGAAAAATGGAGACCTGGCCAAATCCGAAGCTGAAAAAAAAACAAAGGAAGATTACGGTAAACGCTCATCCCGGAAGAAAGAAAGAAAGAAAAGAAGGAAGGAAGGAAAAATGGAAGAAAGAAAAATGACACTTAAATCCTATCCTGGAAGAGAGAAACATTACAGTAAAATCTCATCCTGGAAAAGAAAGAATGAAAGAGAGAATAGAGAATACAGCAACAGCCTATCCTGGAAAAAGAAATAAAAAAAGGAAAATTGTAGCAGCCAATTCCATATCCCATTTTCCCGAGGCTCTTAGGATAAAATAGAGCTCGATGCCTGGCTATCAAATTGGAGATCAGTGAAGAGTAGGAGGACAATCTACGTCTCTTGCAGCGTTACACACACACACACACACACACACACACACACACACACACACACACACAGAAAGAGAGAGAGAGAGAGAGAGAGAGAGAGAGAGAGAGAGAGAGAGGCACATACTCTTATTTGTTGAGAAATTGGTCTAACTGTCTAAAGTACCTCATTACCCGTAGCAATAGAACTCTCTCTCTCTCTCTCTCTCTCTCTCTCTCTCTCTCTCTCTCTCTTCGGTAGTGAGCCAGTAACGCTTCACCACTGTATAAACTGAAATTACGACTGCTTTGGCCGGGGAGGAGAATATGGGCTTGCTTTGTTAAATCCGGGTTATAAAATTTACTTTAACTTACAAGGGTGTTCCTGCTGAGTTATAAGTACTTGGGGTATACAGAGGCAGTGCTTAACTCTCTCTCTCTCTCTCTCTCTCTCTCTGTGAGAGAGAGAGAGAGAGAGAGAGAGAGAGGTAATGCTAGCCTGACACACCACCAGAATGTAAGCAGGAGTTAAAGTGCCGGACACTGGCCTAGTCCTACTTTTATATCACTAGCTAAATTACTGCTTGTCGCCTCCTATACTCCGTTTTTTTTTATCGAGGCGAAGAAGCACTTGACAGGTTGATGATGATTGGCTGAATTCAACATGTCTGAAAAATATTACCTAACCTAAATTTCCCCCTCAGATATTTGTTGTCAGTTAATAATGCTAGATTATGAAGTAATGTTGCATTCAGCCAGAATCACCAATCTGTCAAGTGCATCTTCGCCTCGATTTAAAAAAAAAAAAAAAAAAAAAAAAAAAACAGTATAGTGAGTTCTAAGTTCAGATTTTTTTTCTTTTTTTTTCAATGGATTTTTCAGTGTTGTAAAGTTTTTTTCTCTTTCTACAGTTTTTTTTTTTTTTTTTTTTTTTTGCTCTGATTTCTTCCGATCACTAGTTTCTGAGAGAGAGATAAAAAAAAAAAAGGTTCCCCTGAGGTACGCCATATACAGCGATTTGCGAGAATTCACACACACACACACACACACACACACACACACACACACACACACACACACACACACACACACCGCCTCCCTTTTACCGTGAAGCGTAACTGTGTAAAATTGGATGATGTTCTCCTCTAACAGTAAATATGTTGTGCTGCAGTGGTTAGAGGAGTGGCCTGCTGACTGGGTGGACGTGAGATCAATTCCAGGCTGAGATAAAATATAGAATGACTGAATGTCTTAAAATATTAATAGTAATAATAATGACAAGTGGTGGTAGGCACAAGAAACCTCGCCCGATTTTCTTGCTATTAAATACTGGTTAATTTCTGCCATTTGGTGACAGTGCACATTACAAGTCTAAGGTAATGGCGCAAATGTTTTCAGGTTACGCCCTCTGAAAAGCCGTGATCTTGCATTTGACCTTCAAGGTCACTCAAGGTCAAATGTCATGCTGCCAAATGAAAGCCCATATGAGACTTCCTTTATTTTAATAATAGTAAATATCTCTATCCTGAACGAGTTTCGAGTTATAGCCCCCTGAAAATCCGTGACCTTGAGTTTGACTTTTCAATGTCAAATACGGTCAAAAGTCAAGGGGCCAATTAAAAACCTACATGGGATTTCCGATATGCTGATAATAGTAAATATCTCTTTTTCAACCAGTTTCGAGTTATAGTCCCCTGAATATCTACGACCATGAGTTTGATCTTTCAAGGTCATTCAAGGTCAAAGGTCTTTGTGCCAAATGAAAGCCCATATGACGAGTTCCAGTAGGTTCACAACAGTAAATATCTCTATCTTCAATCGTTTTCAAGTTATAGCCCTCTGAAAATCCGTGACCTTGATTTCGACCTTTCAGGGTCACTCGATTACCTCCAAAATTTAATCACTTTCTTTGGGGACCTGTGCCCACATATCCTGAAAGTTTCATGTAATTTACGTTCAGCCGTTTTTCCGTAATGTTGCTAACAAACAAACACACAAACGACCAAAAACGCTTCGTCGGACTCCGTCCGGGCGAGGTAATAATAATAATAATAATAATAATAATAATAATAATAAAAACATCTCTACTACTACCATCACACCGATCTAATAAGACAATATGTACTGTACACAACACGGACAGTGTGTATTAGTGCCGAAGTGGTGATGTGCGAAAGTGTGTGGAATGTAGGACTGCTTGCCCTCACGACACAGGCTATCAGGCCTATGCACCGAATCGGGGAGGGAGAGAGAGAGAGAGAGAGAGAGAGAGAGAGAGAGAGAGAGAGAGAGAGAGAGAGAGAGAGAGAGAGAGAGAGAGAGAATTTCATGTTATATAAAGTTCATTCTCTACATTGTACCATTCGAAACAGCAACCATACACATAAAGTTACCCACAAAGAGCAACAAAATTTTATCCACTGTTGAAAGAGTAATGGCAAAAAAAGTAACTATAATTTTGAAAGTAACCATAATTTTCAAAGTAACCCTTATTTTCAAAGTAACCATAATTTTCAAGGTAACCATTAAGTAGTATTCCAGCCTCATCCGGGAAGGTCCGCCGTCAGGGTGCATCGGTGCCACCAGGGGAAGGCGTCCCTCACAAGTACAAAAACAGTAACAGAATGTGTGTGTGTGTGTGTGTGTGTGTGTGTGTGTGTGTGTGTGTGTGTGTGTGTGTGTGTGTGTGTGTGTGTGTGGTAGAGGACGGAAGAAATCCAGTGTATATAAATACCCTGTGAATGAGGAGGAGGAGGAGGAGAAGGAGGAGGAGGAGGAGGAGGAGGAGGTGGAGGTGTGGTGTGGTGTGGTGGTGCTGGTGTTATGGTGTGGGATAGTGGTGATGGTGGTGGTGTGGTGTGGCTTAATGATGGTGGTGGCATGGGGTGGTGGTGGTGTGGTGTGGGACAGTGATGGTGGTGGTGGTGGTGGTAGTGGTGTGGTACAGGTGGTCAGCAGGTAGCGGTACTCCTGCTGCTGTACCGTTACCGTTACCGGGCCAACCTGGAGGGGACGAGGCGAGGAGGGGGGGACGGGGAGGCGCTTAACCCTTTCGCACACAAGACATCATTTTTTATTTTTTATTTTTTTTATTTATTTGGCTATTTTCTCATAGTTCCATTTAGCTTGGGAGATTTTTTTTTTTTTTTTTTTTGGGGGGGGCAGAAGCATCAGTCTTTGCTAGTTCCCTCCACTACTAAGGCGTTCTACTAAACTGAATTAAACATCTGGTATCATCATCATCATCATCATCATCATTTAAAATATCTAGAGACGTCATCATATCAAAGGGGTGAAGCTTGTTTTTTCCTTCATAGTTTCGAAAAAGGCATATATAAAAAACTATCACCCGTTGTGCCTTCTCTTTATAATATTTAATACACTTTTCTGAAACTGAAATTACAGCCAGCAGTCCAGCGTCGCATGAAATCTCAGTTGTAGGATCCAAATCAGAATTAATTTTGCCGGTATCTGAACTGGTTCGTCTTTCGTAGGCTTCGTTAATCTGACTGTGAAGATCTAACATATATAAGGTACTGTTTGTTCTGTTCATAATATTCTGATGGACTTTTGGCCAAGAGACGAGATGGTGGTGGTGGTGGTGGTGGTGGTGGTGGTGGTGGTGGTGGTGATGATGATGATGATGATGATGATGATGATGATGATGATGATGATGATGATGATGATGATGATGACAAAGAATTAGCGCCGTAAGTCTGAAGTCGGTCAAGATGTGAGCCGTAATAAGCAAACTGGAATGTGAGGAGTGCCGGCCCCTTTCCTTGTGGCGAGTTACGGCACTTTACCTATTGTTCTTTCACCTTAACCTGGCTCAGATTTTCGTCCTTTTGCAGCTTATTTCACGTACGGTAACAAGAGGTAGAGAAGGACACTGCTACGGCCTTACTTCCTTTACATAGCACTTCTGCTTGACTAGCACCATATTGAAGTGACTATTACAATTCATCAGAAAGAGAGAGAGAGAGAGAGAGAGAGAGAGAGAGAGAGAGAGAGAGCAATTTTAGGCCTTTCTCGGTTTCATATATTTGACACCGGAGATGTGGCATGTACTTGACCTCCTAGCAATGAAATGGCGGGGGACAGGGCGACAGGGAAGCGATTTGTTTGTGGCCGCCCTTTACTGGAATGGGGCGTCTGGCAATAGATAGACAGAACAACCAAACCGGAATGGAGGTGTAATGCCGTCTGCGTTGTGCCCTCGAACACGCACCCGGATTTCGCAAAACAAACTAACGACCTGATTTCCCTCGCAACTAAGATTCGTGTAAGGAGAGTAAGAGAAGTAGTAAATATCTATAGCCTACTTTCCTTCCCTTAATATTCCTGGAAAAAGAATAATACTTACGACTGAAATTAATCGTATAAGAAAAACAAGGGACATGGTAAATATCCGCACTCTCCTCTCCTTACTCATCCTGGAAAAAGAATCTTAGTTACGACTGAAATGGATTGTAAGTGAGGTTGTGAATGTCAAGCTGGACGACACCACATCCCTTCCCGTGTCACATGGTTTTCTCTGACACCACATGACACCCACATGGCTTTCTCTGACACCAAATGACACCCGCTGAGTCAAGGGCGCGCCGAGGTGAACCGCTGCCGATACTGTTTTACGTAGGAACAGTGGCCGCGTTGTGGTTGGCATCGAAGAGTTTGTGGTAACTGATGGTAGGAGTTGTAGTAATGGTGATGGTGGTAGTTATGGTGGTAGCTGTAGTAATGGTGACGGTGGTAGTTATGGTGATAGTAAGTTATGATGGTAGTTCTAGTAATGGTCTTGATGTAGCTATGGTGATTGTAACAGTGATGGTGATAGTTGGAGCAAACGGGAGGAATGGTGACAATGGTAAAGTAATGGTCACCTCTCTCTCTCTCTCCTCTCTCTCTCTCTCTCTCTCTCCCTCCCTTAACCCCGCCATCAGAGTGGAGGGGGTACTGTAATCACGTTGTCTGTGGTCAGTGTGGTGTGTGGTCGTGGTCTGTGTTGATGGGCAGAATAAAACTCCTCAGATGGAAAGGAAAATAAATCTGTTAGTGGCCAGTTTGATATGTCTCTTTTACATTATATACTCTATCTTTAAATGTCAAAAAAAAAAAAAAAAATGCAGTACCTGACAACGAAATATGTAATACCAAACCAAAGACAAATGAAAAAACGAAAAACAAAAGAATATCAAGCCAGAAAAAAATGCAGCATTAGCCAACGGAAAATTTAATATCGAGCCAAAGAAAAATGCAGTATTAGCCACCGAATAATAATAATAATAATAATTATAATAATAATAATAATAATAATAATAATAATAATAATAATAATAACAATAATAATAATAATAATAATAATAATAATAATAATAATATCAAGCCACCTTATAATAAAATGAGACACCCAGCATGTTTCCTGTTCATTTTACCTGCTGACCCACAAAGGACAAAATGAACACCTGGATCGTGGCGTCCTGTGTACCCATCTTGGTGCCAGCTGCCCTTACTAGGATTCGAAACCTGTCGCCATTGGTTCGGCATCTGCGTAACTAGCAATACTAACTATCTGACCACCACTGCGTGAGGAGGATGGAAAGCGTAGGAGTAAAAAGGTGGGGAGGACGGGGATGGGAGTTGAGGTGATGTGAATGACGAGGCTTAGAATAAAGGGATGGGGAGAGGCATGTGAGTGGAGAGGATGTGAAAGGAGAGGCTTAGCGCTTGGAGTAAAGGATTGGTGACAGGGTTGAGGGTTGGATTGAGGGACACAGTTTAAGACTGAGGATAGAAATATGGCGAAGCTGGAGGATGAGTTAAGACAGGAGGGGGGGTCGTGGGTTGGGATAAAGTGGGGAGGTGAGAGCAAGCTGAGGTATGTTTCTCTCTCTCTCTCTCTCTCTCTCTCTCTCTCTCTCTCTCTCTCTCTCTCTCTCTCTCTCTCTCTCTCATGCGCGGCCTCACCAACCTGCAATTTACCGTTGGCTCTCATGCATACACAAACACACGATATACAATAGGCAACAACAGCAAAAACTACAACAGCATATGTAAACAGCTGTATATTTGGTGCCTACTAGTGTTTAAAAGTGAGGAATAATGCACACACACACACACACACACACACACACACACACACACACACACACACACACACACACACACACACACACACACACACCGAAATCTCCCAAGCAACTCTTCCCTTCCAATTTACTTCTGCACATTAATATTCAGCTTGACCTAATTTCCACAGGCAATTCTGACACTGACCAAAAAAAAATATGAAGAAGTATTATGGAAAATAAATCGGAAAGGAAGAAGTGTCAGGGAGCGTCCTAAACCCACGAGAACAATCAGTACCGGGTCGGTGGAATTTATATCAACATACTGAAATATATAAAACAGACTGAATATAAACAGGCGAGAAAAATGTAAACACGGACACAGGACAACAGGAAACTAGCCCAGATCATGTAAACATCTATATAAACACAGTAAACACAAATCTACCCATGAATATAATCAATAACATTTCATTATTCCCAGCACTGTCAAATCCAGATCCATGAATCAGTAAACAGAAGAGACAAACTAACTCGTGGACAAAAGAACTCGTGTTGCTATCTTCCACAAAATTATTCTCTCTACCATAAAGTCCAACAGTGCAATAAGCCCAAATTCAAAACTCTTTAGTGCCAGGTCGTCCACAGAGGAAGGTGCTGAGAATATTTTTTTTATAATTACAGGGGAGCGTAAAAGTACAGACCTATGAACTTTGCGACTGTGAGACGGTAGGTGGAGGGCAGTACATGAAGAACCCCAAATATCTTCCCTGCACAATCTCATGCATATCAACTTTGCACAGTAATGGATCGAGGAGTCGTGCAGCATGCCAAGTACATTTTATTTTAGTTCCACGAGAAAGGTGATTTAAGTTTTAGTTGCCAAGGGAAGTCATTTTAATTTCTTTTCTCGAGTCCTCGCCTCACACTTCAAAAGCAAGGAAAATAAGTATACGACTTACTCTGACGAAAGGAGAGGCCAAGGAGAGTACACCATAAGTATACGGTTCACTCAGACCAAAGGAGAGGCCAGGGAGTGAAGACCATAAGCTAATCACATTAACGGGAAACACGTGGTGGCAGTGGTGGCAGCCCTCACTCCACTTCACACCACACTATTAAAGCTACTTCTTCCGGGTTAACATGCAATTTACCCATTCCCAACTACCGTCAACAACCTCAACTAATTTACCTCAGCAACCTCAATTAATTTACCGGTACTTTAATTCCCTGTCACTGCACCATCCCCGACCACTTGGAGTTATAACAATTAACACAAAATTATGACTCTAGTCACGAAGAAGTGCTATGGAACGGATGTTCAGCCGTAGCATTGTCTTTTTCTATCAATAAGCTACGCAAAATAATCCGCAAAAGTACAAATCTGGCCAAACTAATGTGAAACAACTATACTTACTACAGGATACGCTCTCTGTTTCATACTTGTTCTTCGTAATTATCCGAAAGACAGTCACATTGTCGCAAATTTAAAAGTGAGGAGAAAACGTAAAATATGTGTTTGCTGTTCTCTACACTACGATTCCCATTCAGTGCTTCTTCCCTCATAAAACGATAACTATAATAATGTGTGCTTCATTCATGCTTCTGTTGCACGATTTTTTTCAGTTAAGAGACCCCTGGACCTGAAGGAGAGGGCCATGTCTCTATCCTCTGAAACTTTATTTATTTATTTATTTATTATTTTTTTTTTTAGTCTCCCTGACACCAGAGAAAATAAAATCGTCCGGCAACGTCCAAATGTCATCTGTTATTTTCGAGATTCTTGATTATGACTAGTGACTTTTATTTTCCTCCATCAGCATCAGCGAAGAAAAATGTCCATATGATAATGCGTCATGCTGCAGCTCTAGCATTTGGGGCAGAGGCGTGTGGAGTATCAGCAAAGAAAGTTTAAATATGATAATGTTCTATGCTTCTGCGTCGTCATGTGGGGCAAGCCTGTGTAGAAGGAGATCAGAGTTGTGTTTTTAAGCACGGTTGGGTTATATTTATCTCCTTCCTGGACCACCTACGCAGCCTGGAGACTAATACCTGTGCAGTGCGAGGCTCATCAGTCAGAACGTGAGGCTGCAGTGTCATGCTCAGGCCACGCCAATTCTGAAGGCGGGTTCAGTCAGGGTGCAAAGACGACGCGTGTTCTGTGATGACGTTTCAATTGCTACTCTCACTTGACTCTGCAAAGACGACTCTCTCTCTCTCTCTCTCTCTCTCTCTCTCTCTCTCTCTCTCTCTCGGTCAAGGTGCAAAGATGATGCTGAGTTCTGTGATGATTACTTCCCACGCCTTTCACTACGATGACCTCTCTCTCTCTCTCTCTCTCTCTCTCTCTCTCTCTCTCTCTGTAAGTTACTGTGTCAAAGAGGCTCAGGTCATCTCTAGCACTGTCTCTGGGGGTCACCTTTAGGGCTGGGAGCTGTTTTCTGATCTCGTAACCCCTCCTCCTCAGCGATTTACTCTCCATACTGTACATTCATAGTCTCATGTGTGGTACTTTTATCTTCTTAATAATGACAATGTTTTCATCAGTAACATGAAACATAATATTACGGTGACATAGGCAGAATAATTCGCTGGGGAATGGGTGTTAAGATATCTCCAATGTCGCTAATAACACGCCTTGAGAGTATTAAAAAAAAAAAAAAGTCGACGTCCTTATCTGGCATTTTGAGAAGAAATCGCTTGGAAAGTCAGTATGTGTGTGTGTGTGTGTGTGTGTGTGTGTGTGTGTGTGTGTGTGTGTGTGTGTGTGTGTGTGTGTGTGTGTGTGTGTGTGTGTGTGTGTGTGTGTGTGTGTGTGTGTGTGTGTGTGTGTGTGTGAGAGAGAGAGAGAGAGAGAGAGAGAGAGAGAGAGAGAGGTCTGGCTTTGTTGCTTTCTCACCTGTCTTTATATCATCTTATTTCACGGTGTGCAACAGTGACAAGTGTTCATTGCTGCCTCACACAGTACTGGTGATTGCACGTTACTCGACACACTCCCAGGTACAGCTATTTGCCCCAGAGATAACTTCAGGCACATGATACGCTGTGTGTGTGTGTGTGTGTGTGTGTGTGTGTGTGTGTGTGTGTGTGTGTGTGTGTGTGTGTGTGTGTGTGTGTGTGTGTGTGTGTGTGTGTGTGTGTGTGTGTGTGTGTGAGCGAGAGAGAGAGAAAGAGAGAGAGAGAGAAAATGGTAAAACTGTGTCCTAAGGAAGATGGCATATTCCCAGATCGCCATCTACACCACCTCATCACACTTCACTACATCTCACCACCTCATCACACCTCACTACCACCCCATCACACCTCACTACATCTCTCCGCCTCATCACCCGCTCCTCACCTTTACACTCTACAGTTTTACACAGCCTAGAACTCTGAATATTCGCCCCATCTAAATATTACCCACACCCAGACAGCTGTAAATTTATGCTACACTTGAGCGAGAATGAGGTTTTAACGACCGATAGAAACTGTTACTAAGGCAAAGAAATCCTTATTCCCTAAAAGTTCTTGTAGTATATCTATTTCCATAAACTCTATACTGTTTTCACTTTAACTTGGTGCAGATTTTCGTTCACTGCAGTTTAATTTACGTAGCTCAGTGGCTGAAAAGTAAATGCTACGGTTCTACATCTTTACACAAAACATCTTCGTGATTAGCATAATATTCTAATGTTAATCTATTGTTACAACTCAGCTTCAAGAAGAACAGATTGAAATACTAGGCAAAAATTAAGAGTAAGAAAAGCATTATCCCTCCACAAGAATCGTCACATTTTATTGATTTACTCCAATTAAAATCACACAAACTTTATTAATGAAGGGAAATAACCACTAAGGCTGTACAGTCAACCAAAACAGTATTAGCCATCTTACCGCACGTATCACTCTGAGACATAGACCAAGCATCGTGGTCTATGGGGCATCCTGTGACTGTAAGTGCAAATATTGTCCTTGGTAATTATTAGGCCTCGAAATCGCATAAATCGTCATATATTGGTCAGTATATTTTTTGAAGCATCATGTTAATAGCTTCATGTGCATCTGTAAAACTCGCTGATTTTCACAACCACTCACGTCCAGGAGTGCGATATTTATTTGGCTGGGTGTACCTTATAATTATAAACACATACTTGTAAATATAAACACATGTTGGCATTGAACTGGGTAAACAAAAGCAGTTGTAGTACTGAGACAGGAGAGGCCAAGCACAGTAAGTAAAATGTTTGTGTGGAGTAACTGTGAGTGAGGTGTGAGAAGCCAATGTTCTGTGCAGCTTCCCAGCCAGGTAACAATTAACGTGAACCCACCCACACCACAGCACACCACACCACAGCAAGCCGAAGCAAACCAAACCAGCACACCACGCCACACCACACTACACCACACGATCATACCACACACCACACCACCAAATCACACCTGAACGCTCCACACTACCAAACCACATCACATCACATTACACCACACTATACCACATCACACCATACCAAAAATAAATATCCTGGCACAAAATGAAAATATACAGGGAAGTAGATATGAACACACCGGTAGTAGTGGTAGTTGTAGAAGTGATAGTTGTAGTTTAGTAGTGGTCGTTGTTGCAGTGGTAGTTGTAGTAGTGGTTGCCCCCAGCTTTATCTGAATGTGAACCCAGTGGACTGCAGGCTGACCCTCCCCTGAAGTAAGGGACGTTTGCTTAACTAGCGAATAGAGTTGTTGACTATCGATGACACCACGGGATGGCGTTAAGTAAGCAAAAGAAGTAAGCAAAAGGAGTAAGTAAGCAAAAAAAGTAAGCAAAAGAGGTAAGCAAAACATCGGATATTACAACAGAAGGCGCGTGAAATGTAAGACGGACGACCAATTTAAGGAAGAGACAAGTGGTTGGCACATGAAGCCTAGAACTGAGAGAACCCGAGACTGATTCTTGAGCAGGTCAGACTCTGGGACAAAAACTGTTGCCCCTTTACCCCTCTTCACCCAGCAGTACAATTAGGGACCTGGGCGTAGCATCAACAAATGTGACTCAATTTCTGGGGGAAGACTGGGACTTAGAAAAAACTTGACTGATTTAATGACACTCGAGAAGTCCATAACTCTAAGCTTCCTTCTTCTCTTTCTTTTTCCTCTTCCTCCTCCTTCTCTTTCTTCTTCTTCTACTTCTTCTTCCTCTTCCTCCTCCTCCTCCTTCTCCTCCTCCTTCTTCTCCAAGCCCAAGCCTAACACTATATAAACAGCCACGAGAGGGAAACAGAGCCAGGAAAGAATTCATGAAAAGACCAATACAAGAAAATGTCAAGCCGTTGCCAAGAAATTAATGATAAAGACGACATAAAAGAAAGGAAATAATACGTAAAGACAACCCAAGGAGGGAAAAAATAAACTGCAAGTCACAACCACTCCTTCACCTCCTCCTCAAGGGCGTAGGGGGTCGGGGCTAGTCTCTACTGTATATTTAACCACTTCACCACTATGACGTATTGTGGTTGTTTATTCCTGTTTATTATGCCTATTTATAATTATTATTATTTATTCTTGCTGTTAACAGGCTACTTTATTTAATCTAGAAGAGCTCCTTAATAGTGTGGGGAAGTAAACAGAGAGAGAGAGAGAGAGAGAGAGAGAGAGAGAGAGAGAGAGAGAGGGCCGTACCCAACCCCACCTGCTGGAAAAATAAAATCGTCTGGACCTGCAAGGGATATGGACAGATTTTTTTTTTTTTTTTTTTTTTTTTTATGCGAGGAAGAAGGAACCAAAGGCCATGAGCCCGCAGTAACAGTTCCCTCCAAGAGAAAAACAAAATACAATAGAGAGCCAAATTCAAGATCCGATCATTTTGAGATGCCTGGACACACTGCGTTTGAAAGACTGGAGATCATAGGCAGGAGGAAATACAGACAGAGGGAGACAGTTCCAGAGCTGACCTGTTGCATGAATGAAAGACTGGGAGTAACGGTTAACTCTTGCATTAGAGAGTTGGACAGAAAAGGGATGAGAGTTTGCTGCCAGACGGGTGCTACGCGCCCGTCGAAGAGGTGGAGGAATGCAAGCAGACAGTTCAGAGGAGCAGTGACCATTAAAGTAGCGATAGAAAAGAGATAAAGATGCAACAGTGCGGCGAAGAGACAGAGGTTGAAGGGAGTCAGTAAGAGGAGGAGAGTTAATGAGACGAAAAACCTTTGACTCCACCCTATTGAGAAGAGCTGTATGTGGGGAGCCTCCCCACACATGAGAGTTGTACTCCACACAGGGGCGGATAAAACCCCTGTATAGAGTCAACAATTGTGCAGGGGTAAAGAAAGAGCGGAGTCGGCTTAGCACACCAGTATATGATAAAAAACTAAAATAAAAAAATAAATAAAGATAAAAAATAAAATAAATAAAGATAAAATAAAGTAAATAAATAGATAAAAAATAAAATAAATGAATAAATAAAGATAAAAAATAAAATATAAAATAAAATAAATAAATAGATAAGAAATAAATAGATAAAAAAAATAAAAATAAATAAAGCTTCAGTCGCCTCTCGGAGCTTCGAACCCGCGCGCTGAGACGAGAGCGAGAGAAAGATAAATCCGGGAACGACGAAATAATGAAGAAAAAGAAAGTAAATGGGCTGGGACTAATGGAAGATCTCTCTCTCTCTCTCTCTCTCTCTCTCTCTCACACACACACACACACAAAACACAACCCCCCCCCTCTCTCTCTAACACACACACACACACACACAAACACAACCCCCCCACCTCTCTCTCTCTCTCTCAAGGCAACAACAGAAAGCAAGCAGGCCGAGACGAATGCACGGCGACCGGAACCTCCCATCAGTGTCCTATTAGCCGGGGTCGTGACGCGCCGGGATGTGCTGTGCCGAAGATGCTGGTGTGGCCGAGGCGTGAAGTAGACCGAGGATGTATTTTTTTTCCGCCATTTTTGTTTTTTTTTTTCCTTCCGGGTCTTCGCATTTCGGATCTGCTTTTTTTTTCTTTAATTTTTTCGCCTTGTCAATTTTTTTAGTTTTTTTTTATTTCGTTTATTTATTTATTTATTTATTTTTAAGAGATTAATTGGGTAGGAATAATAAAGGGTTAATGAATGCTGTATTTAACCCCTTCATTTCGAAAAGTTTCCCTCACTGAACAAACCCGAGAGAGAGAGAGAGAGAGAGAGAGAGAGAGAGAGAGAGAGAATTATTAAATTAAAGGGTAAGTCAATGCAGTAAAGGAGTTAAGGGATTACATTATTTTCGTCTTCATAGGTAAGAGGAAAATCGAATCCCTAAAGTCGAAAGTCCACTTAAAGATATAATTGCATTGGTGTGTGTGTGTGTGTGTGTGTGTGTGTGTGTGTGTGTGTGTGTGTGTGTGTGTGTGTGTGTGTGTGTGTGTGTGTGTGTGTGTGTGTGTGTGTGTGTGACAGGAGTGGAAGGATGGGAGAATGGAAGGAGTGAAGAGAACACAGGAGGAGAGTATGGAGAGAAGGAAACAAGAAGAGGAGATGAAAAAATATGAGATGCGAGAAAAGGAGAGGAGGGAAGGAAGGAAGGAAGGAAGGAGGGAAGGAAGGTAGGACAGGAAATGAGACAAGAAAGGAAGAAAGGAAAGAATGGAGGAGAGGAGAGGAGAGGAAACGAAGGAAGGAAGAAGAGCAGGAAGAAGGTGGGAGGGAAGGAAGGCAGAAGAGAAGGAAAGAAGGAAGGAAGGAGATGGAAAATTAGTACTGCATCTCTCTCACTTCTCACCAAAGA
Source organism: Coenobita brevimanus (assembly GCF_032717465.1). Taxonomy (NCBI): domain Eukaryota; kingdom Metazoa; phylum Arthropoda; class Malacostraca; order Decapoda; family Coenobitidae; genus Coenobita; species Coenobita brevimanus. The sequence continues at coordinate 32,464,187 of NC_137064.1, read as the reverse complement.
AATGATAAAAGGTATTTTCCGGGTCGAGAAGAGAATGAGATGACCCGCGGAGAGAGCGAGAGGAGGGATGAGAGGAAGAAAGACTGGGAGGGAGGGAGAGGTGGGATGAAGGGATAGAAGGAGGGAAGGGATCAAAGAAGAGAAAGAAGAGAGAAAGTGAGACGTGAGAAGAGAGGAGAGGAGGGAAGAGGAGAGGAGAGGAGAGGAGGGAAGAGGAGAGGAGAGGAGGACGAAAAGAAGGGAAGGCAGAGAATAGAAGGGATGGGAAGGAAAGGGAAAGGAAGGGAAGGGAAGGGAAGGGAAGGGAAGGGAAGGGAAGGGAAGGGGAGGGGGGAGGGGAGGGGAGGGGAGGGGAGGGGAGGGGAGGGAAGGGATGGAAAGGGAAGGGAAGGGAAGGGAAAGAAAGGGAAGGGAAGGGAAGGGAAGGGAAGGGAAGGGAAGGGGAAGAGAAGAGAAGAGAAGGGAAGGGAAGGGAAGGGAGGGGAGGGGAGGGGTGGGGAGGGGAGGAGAGGGGAAAGGAAAGGAAGAGAAGGGAAGGGAAGGGAAGGGAAGGAAATTGAAGGGAAGGCAAGAAGGAGAGGGGAGGGGGTTGGAAAAGAGGAAACAGTAAGTGGGATGGACAGATGAAGAGGAGAGGAGAAGACAGGAGAGGGGAATAAAGGAAGGACGGGAGACAGAAAGACGACACAAAAGGAAAGGGAAGAAGAATCGGAGGTGAAGGCGAGAGCAGGAAGGGCAGGAGTGAGACAAGGTGAGAGTGTCAAGACCAGAGGGTGAGAGGGGATGAGGGAGAGTGTGAGAGAGGAAAAGAGGGTGACAAGGATGTGAGAGAGAGAGAGAGAGAGAGAGAGAGAGAGAGAGAGAGAGAGAGAGAGAGAGAGAGAGAGAAAGCGTGCCTGTAGACTCGGAAAGGAGATGGAGAAGTAAAGGAGAACGAGAGAGGTAAGGAAGGGTATGGGAGAGACAAGGAAGAGTTGGGGAGGGGACTCAGAGAAGAGTGGGATGAGTTAAGATAGTGGTGGGTGGTGTGGATGGACGAGTATACCCTGTGAAGTCGGGTGTTGTAGGAGTATAAGGAGTGGTGTTGGTGGTGGGAAAGTGTAGACCACAAATTCCTCTCTAAAAATCGGAGAAAGGGGGAACTCACTCATATTTGGCTCCAACTATCCCTTCCATATAAAGCAGCCTCCCCAGTACAGACTTAAATCATCTGGAGACAGCAAGAATGAACGGAAAAGGAGTTCCTCGTAGTGAAGGGGCCAGATCGCTAAACACTGGTAAGACACACACACACACACACACACACACACACACACACACACACACACACACACACACACGTAATATTTTAGCTCTGTTACCACCTCAGGACTCAATAATGTTAGTAAAGGCGGTAACAAATCCTTCTAATCTCAAGTCTCTCCAGCACCGAATAAAATCGCCCGGTGATTAAAACACACACACACACACACACACACACACACACACACACACACACACACACACACACACACACACACACACACAAAGAGACCTTATATTACAAAAGAATCCAGTTTGCTGAACATGGGTAAAATAACATGTCTCCCTATCACAGTATTTCAGTTTTGTCACCACCCTGAGGTCTGTCCAGTGTTTGCTCAGACAACACTCCAACACACATGGCTAACATTCCAACACACATGGATAACACTCTAACACACATGGCTAACACTCCAACACACATGCTAACACTCCAACACACATGGCTAACACTCCAACACACATGGCTAACACTCCAACACACATGGCTAACACTCCAACACACATGGCTAACACTCCAACACACATGGCTAACACTCCAACACACATGGCTAACACTCCAACACACATGGCTAACACTCCAACACACAGGGCTGCATTATGTCTGTTACTCTCTATGTGCTGAGTCAACTTGCACCCCTTCCCTAGTTATATGTTTTTCCTTAATATACCTTAATATCATCTTACATATTACTCATACTAACAATATCAGTGTTTTGGAAGAAGTGCTGTAAATCCTCCTACACACCAACGATAATACGACTCAACACTGCCTGACCAACATACGGAGAAAGGGTGTATTGTGCCTGTGACTTTCTGTTGCTGGAGGGTGTGCAGGGGTGTTTGGTGTTGCCGCAGGCCCGGGTGAGGTGTTGCCGTGGGGGAAGCGTGCGTATGTGGGTGATCTTGGCAATGTCATTCATACGAACTTCAGAGAACAGTTATCAGTGCATGCTAACTCACACACACACACACACACACAGACACAATCCTACCTGCCCCTCATATGCCTTTCACAACCTTCATACTTCGAGGGTCAAGGTTACGACGCACTTCTGCAAACATGGCACATGGCTCGCATCATCGCAGGCCTGATGGATTTCGCAACACCTCTTCTTCAGCGATTTATTTCACACATTACACCTTAATACCCTATCGTATGTTATGAAAGGAATATTAGTACCATGCAAGAAGCTGTCATAAATTCAGTGTCACGCATTGTTCAGTTGGAATAATTACAACCCAGGTATAGACACTGACCCGCATTCTTAGCATTGTTCTTAAGCGATTTATTTTGTGGTATACGTGAATATTCCTCCTTCTGTGCTCTTAATATCTTCCTAAATATCGATATAGTTTGTACTGCTTACACACAAGGGACTATT
>NC_137064.1:32451500-32456500 GCF_032717465.1 Coenobita brevimanus | reverse complement strand
TCTGTCTATCTATCAAGGGTTGTTTTCTATAACCATATTGAAATTAGCGGATAACAATACGCCTTTTCTTCCTAAACTGAGTATCATCGTCCGTAGCTACCAAGAAAATAAGAAAAAGAATAATAAATGCCATCGGTCTTCCCTACGCTGAATAAAATCGTATGTAAGAAGGAAAAATGTAAAAAAGATGTGCCGGCAGTGAAGAGGTTACAGGACTCCCCCCAACAGCATATGTGGGTCAAGCCAAGGGTACCGCTAGGGAAGGGTGAGGAGGGGAGGGATAAACGGGCCATGGAAGGTGAGGAGGAGGCATGAAGAGGGAAGAGGGGGGGGGGTCAGGGGGGTTTGGAGGCGGCATGGAGGGTGAGAAGGGGAGCATGGAGGGTGAGACGGGGCATGGAGGGTGAGGAGAGGCATAGACAGGGAAGACGGTGCATTAAATAATATGGTGGGGAAATGAAGGGCAAAGAAGGTATAGAAGGTGCATAGAGGAAAAGAGTGGGCAGTGAAAGGTAAAAGAAGGGATATGGAAGGTAGAAAGGGGCATGCAAAATATGAGAGGGGGGGGAGGATGAGCATGGAAGGTAAGAAGAGAGCAAAGAAGGAACGAGAAATGGCAGGTGGGGGGCATGCAGATCAAGCAGAGCGCGGAGGAGCATGGGAGATAAGGAGGGCGAGGGAGAGAGGAAGGATGGAATGGGCATGGAAGGCAAGAAAGGCATGAAAGTGTAAAAATAGCGAGGGCAAGGAGGGGGCAAGTAGGGCAAAGAGAGGGCATGAGATGTAAGGACGGCACGGAAAGGTGAGAAAGAAAAGAGGGAAAGGAGAAGGAAGGAGAGGGTGATGGAGGAAAGAGAGGTAGGGAGAGAGGGAATGCTGGAGGAAGGTCGGAGGGAGGTCGGGCGAGGCGAGGACTCCAGTGACCTCAATACGAACCAAGGAAGCGATCCGTGCCGCCTGGGGTGAGGAGGGGAGGGACGGAGGGTGCAAGAGGGAGGGAGGAGAGGCAGGGAGACATGGAGGGAAGGAATGTCAGAAAGGGGAGGTGGGAAGGAAGGGAAGGAGAAGGAGAGGAGGAGAGAAGGGAAGGGCGGGGAGAGAGGAAGGGAAGGAGAGAAGGATTAGGCTTACACAGGAACTACAGATAACAGAAGCCTATTAGCCTGTTACGTTATCTGTTGGACGAACCGTGGGTAAGGAGGGGAGGGAAAGGTGAAATGGGAGATGAAGAAGAAAGAAAAGAGGAAAAGGAAGGCGTCAGACAGAAAGCAAAGAAAGGTAGGGAGGCAGGAAAGGAGGCCAGCAGGAGTTTGGAAAGGAAGAGAAGATGGAGAGGGAGGAAGGGAAGGGAAAATGAAGGTGGAGATGCAGGAAAGAAGGGGTGCGGAGGGAGGAAAGAGGGACTGGGAAGAGGAAGAGAGAGATAAAGAACAGGAGGGAACACCGCCCATCCTCCCCTTCCCCCGTTCTACTGGTGCACATTCAGAACGACAAATTAACCCTTTCAGTGGGAGGCTTCCTAAGTTGAACAGTGTCGTGTGGAGGTGCAGAGGAGTACAAAGGGATGCAAACAACAAAAAACCTACTGATCCCTTCGAGGCTGTTAGTTATAGGGTGGGATACAACGAAAATAACTATTGAAAGCTAAAGTAACTATTGTATGACGCAGAGAGAATAAACCCTAAAAGAACTTCATACTGACAGGTAATTCTAATACATTCAGTACAGGAGGTATTTCCTGGGAGTAAAATCGCCTGGAGGTTGCAAAAACAAGTGAACGGCGTCGTTGTAGTCGTAGTATTACAGTAGTAGTAGTAGTTGCAACCCTAGGCTCATCTGAATGTAAACCCTGTAGAATGCAGGATGAAGTTGCCCTACTCCTGCAGCTCCTTTTGGGGGATAGGGAGAGAGGTGAGGAGCATTTGTATGACCAGGCAAAGGAGCAGTACGGTTATATCTCTGCCACCACGTGAAGGCGTCCCTCTGCGGCGCCATAAAGGGTTAACGCGTTAGTTTGAATTCACAGACAGACTTACGACCATCTGCCTCTCGGACCTCTGATTCGTGTTGCCAGGATGAACAAGAGACATAGGAAGGTTCTGCAGTCACCTTTCCTTGGCCTTCCTGCAGATGGAAATTCAAGTTTTGTCATGGAATTGATATTGGTTAGCGAACATGAGCCCTACCCATTGAGTCTGGGCACCTCTCTCTCTCTCTCTCTCTCTCTCTCTCTCTCTCTTATAGTCTTGATAAACTTTCAGTCCCAAATTAAACCAAATAATATTGTCAGGTAGCGGCAGGAGATACTACAAAAGACGTTACCCGGATTCAGAGAGTCAGTTGTCTTGGTCTGCTCCCATTAATATCTGACTTAGCACCTTCTCCTTCCTGGGGTAAAAAAAAAAAAAAAAAAAAAAAAAAGTCCTTATGCTCTCATTTCCTTGACGTCCTTCCTACAAAAAATAACTCCTAGTATTCTCCTTTCCTAGTTCTTTCTACAAAAAAAAACTCCTACTGCCCTCCTTTCCTAGTCTTTCCTACAAAAAAACAACTCCTAGTACTCTCCTTTCCTTGTCAACCTTCCTATAAAAAAGTCTTCTTTCTTAGTCCTTCCTACAACAAAAAAAAAAGGCAAAAAATCCCTAATATTCGCCCTTCCAAGTCCTTCCTGCAATACTATATCAAAGTCCTTCCTACAAAAAAAAGGCAGAAAATACCTAATATTCGCCCTTCCTAGTCCTTCCTGCAATACTATATCAAAGTCCTTCCTAAAAAAAAAAAAAAGGCAAAAAATCCCTAATATTCGCCCTTCCTAGTCCTTCCTATCTATCTATCTATCTATATACCTAGGCTGCTTCCCCCAAGGAAAGGGAGGAAAGGTCCTTCCTGCAATACTAAATCAAAGTCCTTCCTAAAAAAAAAAAAAAAAGGCAAAAAATCCCTAATATTCGCCCTTCCTAGTCCTTCCTGCAATACTATATCAAGGTCCTCCAGCCGCGGATCCCAGCAACCCGTTGTGAAGATGCAACTAACGGCCTCCGATGCTTCCGTTATGGTCGCACTTGGCACGCGATCAAGTTTGGACAGTTGCCAAAGGAAAATGCGGTCACACGGCTACACGCTCAGCTCTGGTCGTGTTCCCAGGGGCGTAGGAGATCCCGCAACACATCTTCCTTTGCGATTTATACTGTACATTATACCTCAACGCCCTCTTGGATATTACTGCATGTTACTCCTCAATATCCTCTTGGTTGTTGATGTAAAGTATGTCATCATGTAGTAATATACCTAACACAGAAGATAATGCGCATAATACAGAATGATTCGCTACAGAAGAGGTGCTACGAAGCGTCACATGCCACATAAGATACAGCCCTCAATTTCACTCCTGACTGCACTCGGCAATGTGTGTTATGTAATTAAATCCATCCAAAATTAGGGTCTCTCTCTCTCTCTCTCTCTCTCTCTCCTTAAGTGGCTGAGAATTAGACCACACCACACCCACCACACGCCACGTCACATCTCATCACCACGCCATACTCTAAGTCATATTCAGCCCAGCGAGGTGACTCTCTGTCTCTCTCTCTCTCTCTCTCTCTCTCTCCTTAAGTGGCTGAGAACTAGACCACACCACACCCACCACAAGCCAGGTCACATCTCATCACCACGTCATACTCAGCCCAACGAGGTGTGCAGACGGTGGTGATGATTCTCTCTCTCTCTTAATGTCTGTCTCCGTCCTCCCCCTTCCTCATATCTCTAGTTTCTCTGCACCTTCGCTAACTAGCTGAGAACTAGACCAGCCATCACCAAATCACCCCAACATCACCTCAAATTCCCCCATCGCGGTGAGCATGTGTGTATCGTACGGCCGGCAGCGACGTGAGTCACTGCCGGTACCGTAAACACTGATGGCATGACTAACGGGATGCGCAACTGTCCATGAACTTGGCCAGTGTACAGTGCATCTGGTTTTTGAGTTTTTATTTTTTCGAATTTCCGTCGCGTCAAACATTTTAACTGTAAATTTGTTCATAATTCTTGATCATTTTCGCGCAATACATTTTACTTGTTTACTTTTTGGTTTTCTTGGTGGCAATTATTATTATTATTATTATTATTATTTTTTTTTTTTACTGCTGGCTCTGTTTGAGGCTTGGTTTCTTGATACTTTCTCATTCTCATTTGCTTTTACCTTTTTACTGCCTTCCGCTTGTTCAATTATATCTCTTCTTTTCCTCCTGTATTTTCAAAAAGACGTCCTGACACAGATGTGGTAGAGGAGTATGGATGATATCCCAAGTAGCAAGACGCACAACTAACTTGGCCAAACTGTTCGCTCACTTTTTATTGTATTTTTACCAGGTCATACATTTTTTTTTTTTTTAGCCCGGTTTATTACACTTGAACCAGACTGCCTGGGCAATATTCCTACCCTCCCCCCATTTTCTTAGGCTAATATCTCTTCCATACACCTTTCATACTGCATTATCATCATTCATTGACCTACAATGCCCTTGACCTTGACCATGGATCCCAAATCTCTCTCTCTCTCTCTCTCTCTCTCTCTCTCTCTCTCTCTCTCTCTCTCTCTCTCTCTCTCTCTCTCAAACACACACACACACACACACACACACACACACACACATTTTATATAGATAGATAGATAGAGACAAATAGACAGATAGATAGATAGATAGATAGCCTATACATATATGTATGTAGGTGGATCTGGTAGTCAGCTATGAGGAATGTAGGTGAGGAGTGCAGCAGGTGAGGGGGAGGGGAGGAGGGAGGGATGGCGAGGGGAGACAGACTCAAGGAAGAGAAGAAGAGGAAGAGGAACAGTGAAGGAAGGGAGAGTAGGATTGGTGGAGGAAAGGGAGGGATGGAGGAGCAGGTAAATGGTGGGGAGGATGGGATGGAGGGAGGGAAGGCAAACGATGGGGAGGAATGGAATGAGAGAGAGGAAAGATTGCTTGAGGAAAGGAAGGGTGAAG
>NC_137064.1:32424000-32446500 GCF_032717465.1 Coenobita brevimanus | reverse complement strand
AGCTTAGTTAATGGCCGAGTTTTGTCTGACTGGAGGGTAAACGTGTGTGTGTGTTTGTGTGTGTGTGTGTGTGTGTGTGTGTGTGTGTGTGTGTGTGTGTGTGTGTGTGTGTGTGTGTGTGTGTGTGTGTGTGTGTGTGTGTGTGTGTGTGTGTGTGTGTGTGTGTGTGTGTGTGTGTGTGTGTGTGTAAAATAAACATGAAACCGTACGATCATTATACCACATAGGAAAAGGATGGCAATTGTTCAGTACTAATCTGTAGTGAGACAACGTACAGCACGTGGTAAGATCAGGATAATATGCTCGTCTCTATACAACAAACATAATTATCAAACAACATTATAATTTTTAGTTGAAGCAAGTTCTGAACAGCAAGTAGGCACGTATTTCTATCTAAACCTCAAAAAAGAACCGCATTACCTCAACAAGTATATATATTGAGGACTGAGGGAGAAAGGGTGATAGTGAATATACAAATTTTAGAATGATGAGGAAGAGGAATAAAACAAGGGAGGTCATTGATGAGAAGGAAGAAGCAGAAGGAAGGGTTAGACAGGTGGGAAGGACTGAAGGTGCAGTGGGGATGGGAAGTGGGAGTGGAAGGTGAGGGTGAAGGGAAGGGAAAGGATGGGAGAAGGGTGAGGGGGAAAGAGAGGATGAGGAAATGGAGAACGGAGAGGGAGAGGGGTAGTAGAGGAGGAGGTGAAGAGTACAGAGGGTAAGGGGGATGAGGGGATCAGGAAGGGAGAGAGAGGGGGAAAGAAGAGGGGGAGGGGAAGAGAAGGAGAAGGGGTGAGGGGGAAGAGGGGAAAGGAAGGGGGAGAGAAGGGGGAGAAGAAGGGGAGGGGAAGAGGGGGCGTGGGGATGGAAGTAAACATTGGTGTCAACATAGCGGATGCAACGCACGGCTGGAGGCGCACACCGACATATGGTAAACACATTGTCTTTCCTCCAAGGCGTACACTTATATCAGCTGCTGCCTCCACTACCACATCAAGTAGTGCTTTAACCTGCTACAACATCCATTATAGATGTCTGTGGCAGTTGGAGAATACCACTACTACTCCTGCTACTACCGCTATTCGTGGTATCCAGCCTACTGCACAATCGCACTAGGAAGTAACGTCACACAGTCCTTCATTTCATGAGAGTAGTGTATTGTCTCCCCCCCTCCTTGAACTGAGCATATGGTATACGTATACAAGCTGGCAAAGGTAAAAATATAGGCCTATTTCTTTCTTCTTCTTCATCATCATCATCTTCTACTTCTTCTTCTTCTACTCTAACCTGACCTAAAACTGCCATCTCTCCACCTCAAATGATGGGCTGTAACCTGATATTAACACTAGAATATGATGCCTAGATTATGATGCCAGTCACGATTAACACTGAAATCTGATGTTAGTCACGAAGAAGTGCTATGGACAGGATGTAAAGCAGTAGCACTGTCTATTTCTGGTACTGAGCTACGTGATACAAGCTACAAAAGAACGAAAATCTAGGCCAAGTTAAGTTGAAAGAACTATAGCTGAGGACGACTTGAGAATCTAGAGATTAAATATGATGAATTCGGGATACATGAAGGAACCTGGAGACAGTATTCTTCTTCTCGTCGGTTAAGGAAGCTCCCTAACACCTCCTACATACCGATTTATTTTTGGATACAGCTGGGTAATATCATTTTGTACGTTATTTATGCAGAGTATGGCGATATTAGAATGATTTAAGTAAGACAGAAGAGGGCGGGAAGGCGTCATGAGCAAAATAAATCGTTTAGGAAGAGGTGTTAAGGAGCTTCCATAACTAACGAGAATTTTGACAAGGGAGGCTTCGTAGCAACTCTTCCATAGCGATTTAGTTTGCATATCACACCTACACATTCTTTTCCTTTTTTTCACAAGGTTTTAAAATCACAGTTTGCATCAATAAGAGAGACTACTGATGTGTAAAATGCAGAGTAAATCGCTAAGGATGAACTGTTACGGAATCTCCATTGAACCTGAGCGACGTAGACAACAGTTAGGTCAGTAAGGTCGACGATCCGGACTGGAATGTGGTGAGTGGCCACGGGGGGTGAGGGGGAGGAGGAGGGGGAGAGGGAGAGGGGAAGGGGGAGTTGGGTAGAGATAGGGGGCGCAGTTGTTTCTAGGGAGGTTCGAAGGGGGGTACATGGAAGGGGACGAAGGGGAGAGGAGAGAGAGAGGAAATTGGGAGAAAAGAATGAACATAAGGAGGAAAGAGGGAAAAAGAGGTGGACAGAAGGAAGATGAGCATACGAGTGGAAGTATATGAGCAAAACACAGGCAAGAGGAAGCTGGATCGCAAGAAATTAATAATCACGAACATTTTAATTACACTGGCTGATAGATGAGAAGGACTAGAGTAATCAGAGAGAGATATTTGTGACCCTTAGGGTTGATTTTGGAGGGGGAAAGGGTGTTACTGGGATGAGGACAGTGGGAGGGAAAGGAAAAGAATATCAGTACATAAAGACGAGTAGGAATGGGCACTGAAAAATACAAAGACACTGTAGAAAAGTTTAATAACAGAAAAGAGAAAATGGTAGGAAAAGTCCTAAAAAAAAAAAAAAAAGGACATTACAAAAAAAACCGGTGCGTGGAAGGAAAGTTATTTGAGATATGATAGGGATATGGAGTGCTACAGCAAAGGATCATATAAAAATTGCTTAAGTTATCCATTGTTCCGTCAGAAGGAAATAGATCAATCAGATACTCTTGAACCCCTTAGCGAGTCTTTTTTTTTTTTAATCTCTTTCTTGCCACTTCTCTGATTATTTCGTTCAGCTTAGAAGTGGCCTCTCTAACTAGAAGGATTAGATACAGCCAAGAATAACACTTACACTACTATGGCGCGCTCTAAAGTTCAGTTAAAACGGCTGGTATACTTCATTCACTTTAACTTGGCCCAAATTTTCATCCTTTTGCAGCATATTTCACGTAGCTCAGTGACAGGATGAGACAATACTATGGCTCTACATACTATCTGTACTGCAGCACTTCTTCGTGACTGGCATCAAGGTCTCATGTTAATCTCCTGTTTCAGCTTTTAAGATGGAGGAATGGCAATTTTTGGCCATGGTAAAGCGAACGAAGTATAGTAGTAATAATGTCATAAATAATGCCATCGTACTGAAGAGTTTAATGGTATCACACACACACACACACACACACACACACACACACACACACACACACACACACACACACAGCAGCCTCATCCATCATTCAAAACCCCAAACCAGACCCAAACCACAACCGCTAACACACTCCCCGAGGCCCACAACCCCACCCCACCACATTCCCCCAAACTTGCACCTAGATTCGCCCCCCTCACCCAGACACACCCACTCGACAAAACACCATCACAACCCAGTACCCAAACCCTACCCCTACGTCCCCCTCTCCCGCACACACACACCACCAAAACCTTAACCAGACATCCCTCATACCTACCCTCACACCAACACCTCCCCTCCAACTTCATTCAGACACCAAACCCTAACCTTTTACCCATAGAGGTAGGATGCTTTTACCCCATACCAAACCTCAAAACAGTTCCCCACTCATTCACACACTACCCACCCCTCATCTGCCCACACACACCATCCACCCCTCACCCCCACACACATCATCCACCCCCCACCCTCACCTCACCACACACCCCTCCAAAGCCTCACCCCTATAACCACCGCCGGCTAACCATCGCCACCTTACTTCCGCCACCCATCATCGCAAATATGGGTGTACAATTTCTCCGGCCCGCCTTCCTGACCAACTGAGTGCCATCTGTTGCTGGTGAGTGGCGGCAGATGGCACCACTACCGCCTCACTGCAAGAATGAACCACTATACGTTACCCCTATAAATTGTCTCCCTAAGCTTGACAAAAGAGGCTTGGATTGGACAGCTGCTGGTTGTGTACTAGAGATTATGAGGCTCAGCAAAATCTGATTCTCTGGCTTCATGACCCTCGAGCAATCGATAGCCACAAACCTCAATTCTTCTTCCAGTTCTTAAAAGAAAGAAAACGCGTAATGGTGCTGAAGAAGTTAATGTAGTACCTTTCACTGCCACGAGAGGGAAGAGCAGAGGAAGGAGGGAGAAGATTTCGAAGTGTCTGAATCACAAAATGGTGGTAATGATGTAAGAAATCAATGTGGACTGGCTGCAATAACGCTGAAATGTCTCATCCGATTTCTTTGCTCTGCTGCGTTAAGACCCTCCACATATTTTAAGTTAACTGCTGAGAAGTGAAGACATTGGGGAACTCTACGGAGAGAGAAATCACAGTCATACTACGACCCATGTAAAACCAAAAATGTGCTACGCAATTTTTCTTTTTTTTTACTGGTGTGTGTGTGTGTGTGTGTGTGTGTGTGTGTGTGTGTGTGTGTGTGTGTGTGTGTGTGTGTGGAGAGAGAGAGAGACACACACACACACACACACACACACACACACACACACACACACACACACACACACAGCGGATTCACCAACATACTCGACACATTCTCTTAGCTGCTAAAAACCCAAACTCGCAAATGCCGTGAAGAAGAGACGTAATAACGGTTCAGGTTGATAAAAAAAAAAAGTGAACACAAAGGGGTGATAAAAAGAGGACAGCGGCCGAGGCAGGGGAGGGCAGGGCATGGGAGGACACTGCGGGTCAGTGGGTCACCGGTAACCCAACCTTGAGGGACGCCGTGGAGGTGGGCGAGGCAACTGGGTGACCGGGAAGAAGGGTAGGGGGAGGGGTGACAAGGAACAGGAAGATGGGAGGAGGAGAGGAGAACCGATTATAAGAAGAGAGGGGGGAAGGGAAAAAAGAAGGGGTAGAGAAGGGAAGGGGGAAAGGGGGAACAGAAAGGGACGAGGAAGGGGATGTAGGGGATCTGAAAGGAGAACGGAAGAGAAGGAAACCGGGAACAGAGGACGGGGAAGGTGGGGGAGAAGAGGACAGGACGAATGGGAGGGGGGGGCAGGGAAGAGGATGAAGGGCGTTACCTGAAGAGAAAGCTACATTATATCACTGTATTACCACTACCCTCTCATGGTGACTTTACCTGTTTACCTAGAAGAGGGGAGGGGGAAGAGAATCAAGGGGACCAGGGAGGGAAAAGGGGTAGAGATAGGGCAGGGAGAGACGGGCGGTGAGACAGGGCATTGCACTCCTCCAGCTCTCCCTCGAACACCCCAGCACCAGAGAGTAAAAAAGTGAATAAAACCTCTCATCTTTCTTACCTAACGCCTCACTGACCCAAGACAAACACACTTCTTACTAACTTCTTACAGACAGGGGAAGCCGCCTTGAAACCCTCCTAACTTATCTAACCCACCCTAAATAGAAACAACCAAACCTAAATGGCAAGAGTGAAACCTAAACATTACTATCCTAACCTAACCTAACCTCGTCTAACCTAGCTTTACTTAACCTCCCTAAACCTAACGAAAACCGAATAAACCCAACTGACGCTACACGAAACTAACAATAAATATCTTGATGTTTAATAACAGTTTAATAATATTCCAACACCTACACCTTTCCAGCACCCCTTACTATTCTCCCTGTTCGTTTATTTTCTGATGAGCCGAAGTAAAAATCATCTTAACACGCCCTTGAATCAACTATACCTACATTTTGGCGTGGGTATAAACATGACCTACGTTTGCTCGGCGACACAAGTGCTTCAACAGATAATACTGTGATTATTCAAACGACCCGCCAACCCACAATGACCAACTCACATATCCTTCATTAAGAACTTTTATTATTTTATTTATCTATTTATTTATTTACTTCTTATTTTTGTATTTTATTTATTTATTCATTTTTAATTTCTGATGCCACCACATGATTTTTTTTCGTCTTGAGAGACTTCATGTAGTGATGGACTTTGATTAGTATTCTCCCTGGCGCCACTTCCTCAGCGATTTATTTCTGGATGCGGCTGCTTCATATCACACTGTGCCTTACTGATGCAGAATATGACGATTTCAGACTGACTTAAGCAACACAAAAGAGGACTGTAACATATAATAGGCAAAATCATAGCTTAGGAAGAGATTTTAGGGAGCTTCCTTGCCCTACGAGAATGCAGGGCTAAGTAACAGCTTACAAACCTTGCCATCATCGAACAATTTTTAATCTGTTAAGGAGAGTCACCGTCATTTTGAAGAGATATAGACAATTTCCACTAAGGCTTCAATGCAACACGTATATGCAATATCCACAAAGGCTTTTCAATGCAACAGATATAAACAATTTCCAGCAGGTCTTTCAATGCAACGACAATTTATATTCTATTTCTACTACCCCCAAACAATTTACCTAAAAAGACTCACGGTGGTAAAAGGGTTAGGACGAGACAGCAACCCACCCTGTCCAACCCCAATCACATCACTCCAATGGCGCTTCCTGTATTTATTTTTTTTTTACCTATAGACGATTTTCCTCGGTTCAGGAGACTCTTTATATACTGGAGTGGTTAGAACACAGAACACAGCCTTCTTATACTCCTACACAGATAAATAAAATCGTCTGGAAGAAGGAAGAATAAAAAAAAAAAAAATATGCGCCATCGGGGTTAACCTGTCACCCGCCAAACGTCTTCACCTTCACCGGAAACGCCAGCTCATGACCTGAACCGGTTTCTTCTGGTTTCAGATTAATAAACTTTCTCAAGTTTAAGATGTGGATCTTATTTACTGTTTACGTTTTTATCTTCATGCATACAACCACACTCGACTGAATATTATAGTGAAAAAATTAGACAGAGACAGACCGAAAGACAGACAAACTTTATCATTACAGTAAGCTACTTTGAAGACTTGTTTACACTGTACTGTTTGAAATGCGAGATAAGTACGGATTCTGGCGCTGTGCCGGTGTGGAGGCGGAGGGGAAAGGAGGGAGGGGGGGGGCGGACCTTTCTCTGGGGGCAGCGACCCTCTTTGCCTGGCATTTCCCGATAACTCCAGCACCGCGGCTCGCTGTTCGTTTTTGTGGGAAGTGTAGATAAATTATACGTAATGTGCCAGAACTCATTGCCCGAAAAAAAAAAAAAAATACATGCAACAAACGCGCCGGGGTTGAAATCCAAGAGATGGACAGATGCTTTCCTATCATGTAAAAACGGCACATGACTTAAAAAATTATCTAGACTATCGTACCCTCGCCCGGGAACTCTTTACCCTCCCATAATTACGCCCTGAAAGGAGAAAATTATATGAAACTGGCTATTAGTGTTCGTTTTACATACTCAAACTGAAAAAAGGAAAACACAGGAAGGTTAGCGTATAATATCAAGTCAATGTATTCCCAGCCAAAGGTCCCGTCAGTTTGTCATCAGGAGTGGTGTTTCCGGACGGTGTTTAGGTACGCACTCTTTCCTGGTACAGTGACCTACATCTCCCCATATTGCGTCCTTACCCTAGACTCTCCTAGAGTCACCCTACCTCCATTATGTCTATATTAATTTGATTTTGTTGCCTCCAGACGATTTTATTCAATTTACCAAAGACCTCTCGTGCTGGAGGGGTTAATGAAGGCTATATCTGATCCCTCATGTTGAATCTCCCCAAACCTGACTCCAATCGTCTACTCGTACACAGAGAAAATACAATTAGCTATAAACAAAAAGTTATTGGTTAAGTCCCCCCCTTTCTCTCTCTCTCTCTCTCTCTCTCTCTCTCTCTCTCTCTCTCTCTCTCTCTCTCACACACACACACACACACACACACACACACAAAACGAGCAGCACCGCAATATAATCATTTACGTGACAAGCCTCAGCAGCAATTTGATCTAAGTTTATTTCAATTTCATCTGCAATAATTCCGTCAATAAATATAACTACTGGAATTTACATACGAAGCCTTAAACTTCCTGCATTTTTTCCTCCACGATCACCACTTTCTAAATTCCTAAGCTTGTTTCTAAGCCTCAAGAGGAACGTGCCTTCAAAGCTAATGACTTGACCTCTCCACCTCGATGATCTCTTTGTTTATCTTTTTCATCTTATCTTCAGATGATTTTATTCAGCTTCCGAGAGGCTTTTCGAACTGCAGGGGTTAGATATAGGCTTCCTTAACCTCTTCAGTACAAGAAATCTGACCTAATCTGCATAAAATCTCTGGTCTTTAGTCAGAAGAGAAAAAAAAAACACACACACACACACACACACAAACAATGCTTTCTAAATTCCTATGTCTCTGATCTCAGCCTCACGAGGAACGTATCACCAAAACAAATAGATTAACCTGGATACACAGATAACACTGACATAGCGCCCTGTTCTTGTCACGCTCCGGTTATTTCAGAGTGATAATAGCTTGAGAGCAAGATGTATTATGTGACTCCTTTTAAATTTCTTAAGTCTGCTTCTCTGTCTCAAGAGGACCTTATCTTCAAAACAAATGGGTTTACCCGGATACGCAGATAACACTGACGCAAACACCTCCTTTTGACTGAGAAACAATTGCAATTTACTCGAGAGGGACTTATTTGTTTTACTCTAACACTGTAGTCTGTTAAGTCACTTTAATCTCGTCAGACAAAGATCCCCAACCTCTTTCAGTTCAGTAAATGGCCAAATTGCACTCAGACTGGGAGATAAATTTGACTAGTACCCGAGAAGACTCATGCCTACCTCATAACTAAGACTTATAATATTGACGGGAAACATGGCTAGGTATAAAAGTTGCATTAGTAGCCTAGTTCCCTTAGATGAAAACATACCAACTATAGACGATACTACTCGCCACAGGAAAATAAAACAATACAAAAACGGGCCTGAAGGTAAGGAATCTCTCGATTTAATGCAAAATGATGTAATACGAGAGCGTAATGTTAGTGAATCCGAGACTGAGAATGCGATACACGATGAGAATAACGGTATAGTCGTACTCGCTTCCCCAGAATAGTCCCCCCCAAACTTCAGCTAAAGCATTTCAAGTCCAACTGTTACAGATTTTTCATGAATGGAGGACCCCAATAATCTGGTGCATTTTTTCCTTTCTCTGTTCATCTTCTGTATAAAAAAAAAAAAAAAAAAAAAAAAGGGAAAAGGAAAACTCGACAACGGCCATGACATTATTTGAACACACGACACTGTATAAAATGAAAACACGCTCTGTTATGAAAACGATATATCATTACAAGACGATCTATTAACAGAACAGTATATCATTAGAAGACGATCTATAAAGAGAACGATGTATCATCAGAACACGGCTGAGGTCACGATATATCACCAAATCATGAAAACGGTAATGACTGCAGCCCGTTAGATGATAGTGACGATGCAACGACGTGCAACCGAGTGACGCATTTGGCTGTCAGGCTCATATATAATACATTACCGACAACTTTCCCTCGGTCACAGTATCGCTATTTCAGACGTAGCACAGTAAATCACACTCGAACCTTTCGGCCTTTGGTTTCTTCTTCCTAAAAAAAAAAAAAAAAAGTCTTCTCACTCGCCGGCCACTGTGTTCATTGGCAGTATTTCAAACATATGGACTTAAAAAAAAAAATTAAAAAAAAAAGTCACCCCACATTCCTGCATACTTTCACTTCCCTGGCATAGAGTTCGTATCTGTGGCTTCCTGTTCCTTTGCGATTTATTTTGCATATTACACCTGAACATGGTACTATATGTTACTGACAACGTTTGAACATCGACGTACTTAGGATCTCGTACAAGAGGATCGTGAGGTGTAATGTGCTGAAAAAATCGCTAAGAAAGAGGAGTTAAGAATGCTCCCAAACGCCTCTTTCTTAGCGATTTATTCCGCATAAGCCTGGTTAATATCCTTCTGTATGTTATTTATGCAGTGTATGGCGATGTTAGATGCATTTATTTAACACTGGAGACGACAATTAAGCGTAAAAAAGGAAGATAAATCACTTATGAAAACGTGTTAGGGAGCTTCCTTACGCTCAGGCATGCCCCGTCCACATTTTCGTACGCAATTGTCAGTTATCGACACAATAACAAAGGCTCAGAAATTTCCACTGATATATTTTGTTCGACTGTTCTCCCATGCGTGAACATAACCCGCTGTTCTGCCTGTTATCCTTGGTGACGTACCCGATTAGATTTTTGGTTTAATCACAATTTTTCCTGAACAAAATGATGGAATGATTTTACTGCAAAACCGGATTATCATTTTACTGTGTCAAGAGAGACGTGATGAAGCACCTGTGTTGTTGGCGATGTGGAACGGAGCAGGAGGCAGGCGATACCGTTCATTAAAAACTGTTACACCTGCTCTGTTATATATCTGAGAGCCATCCAATAACACCATGAGGACGGGGTGTTAGGTGTGAGGTGGCAGGTGACGGAGGAAAGATGCTACACTCCTTTATCATATTAGTTACAGGGCCAAAGTTGGGTGTAGGTGACAGATAAGAGATACTACACTTCCCTCTCTAATCAGTCATAGGGCGACGTTGGATGTAGGTGAAAGATAAGAGATACTACACTTCCCTCTCTTATCAGTCATAGGGCTAAGCTGGGCGTAGGTGACAGATAAAGAGATACTACACCTCTTTCTCTTATACTGCAAAGCTAAGTGTGGGTTAGGTGTCATTCTGTAATCCTCTCCTCTCAGTATTATAGGAAATATTGCAATCCTTTCTCTCCTCGTCATTCTAAACTTGCTGAACTGTAATTTTGTAACATACCATCCCTCTCCATTACAGGCAATACATCACATGGCAAAATTTCGATACATGATCATAATTCACACTCATACACGCTTTCACTTACCTGCCGTGGCGACCAGGTGGATGTGAGGTGAGATATCGTTGTATGAGATGTAGTTGTATGATCTCTCCCTCTGAATTATATCTGTTCACGTTACGTATCTGGATGGAAAAAAAAGTGCAAGCGTTAAGTTCACCATTCTTGTCTCGCTGTATCTCCACTATCCGTCTATTTATCCATCTATCTATCTAGCTTTATAATACATACATACATATATATCAGGGCAACTACCACATGAAGAACACCGATAAACGTCCCTTTATATGTACAGTCGCGCCCAATATTCCCCTTCCACCTGTCTTGAGAGAGAGAGAGAGAGAGAGAGAAGCATACGACGCGACTGTAATTTTGATGCCACTATACAGGTATATATTTTACTCCCATCTCAGTGACGATCCACTTTACTGCGTTCCAGGATTACAAATTTTTCTCAGAGGTTTCTATCACTCAATGCCTGCCACGTAAATACAGGATGATCTAAAAATAGCCCTCCACTAGAAACCAGCCTAGGGATACCTCGTGTATTGCGGGGATGAACAAGGCTGCTGGTGTGGGCGGGGGTGAGGCAGTGGGAGTAGGAAATGAATAAACGAAATACAGATCAAACACCAAGAGGAGTGGAAGAGAAGCGTTATTTATGGAAGACCCTGTAAAAGACATGTCCTCGTGGTGAAGAGGTTGTGACGTAAGGTGTACCAAAACATCTCTAAGCCACGCCAGGGCAACACACAGCGGCGGCCATCTTGTCGTTTCCCCTCACGCAGGTTTCCCCAGCCAGTCCTCCATGTTGACACAGCGGCCATGTTGTCACTACTAATAAACCCGTCACGACATGCACGAATTTCCTTTCTATTCTTCCTGACTTATGGCGATTTTATTAAGGTCTGGAGGGATTTCCTTTTTGAACTGGAGGGATTAGATACAGCCTTCTTTATCCCCTCCCCAAAAGCTGAATGAAATCGTCTGGAGGTAGCACAAATAAAGCAATAAAGCACGTCACCGGCCTGAAGTGGTTGGTGCCTTTATTATGGTGATCTTTATTTTATTTATTTATTTATTGCCAGTGGGAAGGGTTGGTGGAGGGGCTGGGGGATTTCCTGAATGGCTTCACTTCTTGACCTAGTGCCTCAAAATTCTCTCTCTCTCTCTCTCTCTCTCTCTCTCACACACACACACACACACACACACACACACACACACACACACACACACACACACACACTCAAACACATGCAAGGAACTATACCTCCAAACATATACCAGTACCCATCATGCACACGAATACATTAATACGCACAGGTACACATACTTAAACATTCTTAAGCACATATACATACACACATACATAGATATAAACATACACACGCACGAATATACTGTATACATACACGCAGGCATACATATACCACAGCCTTCATACACACATACATATAACTAAGGATAAATGCACACAGACAAAAAAATTAAGAAACATATACATACATACATACATACATACTGTATATCTCAGCCTACATACACACATACATACATGTATATATACATACATACATATACCTTAGTCTACATATACACATACCTGTACATACATAGCCTATACCTTAGTTTACATACAAACATACATAAATATACATACATACACACACACGCACAAATACATGCATACATATGCACGTACATACATACACTCGCACAAACACAGAGCACAAATACATGCATACATACGTACGTACATACATACGCTCGCACAAACACAAGCATACATACATACATATATACACACGCACAAATATATACATACATACACAGGCTAAATACACCCACCCACCCACACACACCCACACACACACACGTCCCCTGGCAGCCAGACACGTATTAGGCTGCCAAGAGAAAGTACTGGAATGGAGTTTGTTGACCTCTCGCTCTCTTTCTCTTCCCCTGCTTCCTCTTGTGTTTGTTTGCCGTGTTTGTCTGTTTGATTGGATGCTTGTCTTTCACGCACTTTATTTGTTTGTCTTTCACGTACTGCTACTGTTACTACTTTTCTTCTTCTTCTTCCTCTTCTTCGTCTTCATCTTCTTCTTCTTCGTCTTCATCTTCTTCTTCTTTTTAATCACCTTCTCCTCGTCCTCTGTTGCTGTTTGCTCTCGTCCTCTTCCTCCTCCACCTCCTCCTTCTTCTACTTCTTCTTCTATTTTTTTCTTCTTTTCCTCCTCTGTTGCTGTTTGCTCTCCTCCTCCTCCTCCTCCTTCTTCTTCTAGGTTTTTTCTTTCACGTACTTCTTTACTTGTCTACCGTGTTTGTCTGTTTGATGGGATGCTTGTCTTTCACGTACAGTACAATCAGGATGAGCAGTTCTTCACACGACTGACCTTACGAGGGTCCAGAATAGCCCCTTCAGTTCGATTACGTATTTTAGAAAGGAAGGTATGTGTGTTGCAGGAAGGTGTGTCGTTACTGAGTAGGGAGGGTAATGCCTTGAGGTTTTTATATCGAGCCTACCCCTCTCATGAAGCAGCGTCGGGAAAGAAAAGCATAAAAGAATGACACGGAGAATGACACAGAATGACACAGAGTTCAAAGACAGCATAAGGTGAGAAGGCCGTGGGGGGAGGGCTGTGGAGTAGGCCTTGGGTGTAGAGTACTGGAGGTCAGGAGAGGTCACATGCAGTCCCTAGGTGAGTAGAAAAGGTTAGAGTAAGCAGTGTACAGGTTGCCAAGGTCACGTGAAGGTCAGGTGTTGATATGGGAGACAGGGGAGGTCATGGAGGAAGAGTAGCATAGGTCACGACAGCAATGCAAGGGTCAGGGAAGGTCAAATGCTAGCCGGTGGAGGTCACAGAAAGGTCATCAGGAGGGACAGAAAAGTTGTGGAGAGAGAGAGAGAGAGATGAGTTGCAGAGGTCACGATACCAATGTGAAGGTCGGGGAAGGTCACAAGTATGTCCCCGAAGGCCGCAGAAGTCATGAGGAGAGAAAGAACAGCAGGAAGGAAAGAATTGTAGCAAAGGTCACGATACCCATGTGGAGGTCACGGAAGGTCACATGCAAGCCCGTAGAGGTCACAGAGAGGTCACCAGGAGGGAAAGCGCGTCCGGTGACCTTGATCCGTGTGTACCTTGCAACTTTCCCCCACTCCCACCCACCCCATCACACCTGCCCTCAAGCGGTCTATTGTAGGACGCCCTCAAGCGGTGGTCAGGTACAATACAGGTTCCAGACGCGATGCAAAAACATATACTGGACAAATTACGCTCTTTCAACTGACATTAGGGAAAGTATTATTACAGTGGCATTATAGAAATTGTCGATATGGTGGAATGTACTGAAATTGTCATCATCATCATCACAACCATCACCACCATCATCATTATTATTATTATCATCATCACCATCACCACTGCCAACACCATCAATCATCATCATCACCAGCACCATCACCATCATCACCGTCATCATCATCATCATCATCATCATCATCGCCATCACCACCTCCACCATCATCCTAACCCTATTTCCCACTAACATAAGCACCAATCACCATGAATCAATAAGAAAGCAAAATAAATACCGGTAAACAATAAACAAACAAATAAATAAATATATAAATGTAGGTGTCAAATTATTAGAACACACGTTAAGTCTTTAAAATGAATCTTGAATATACTGTAGTAGTTATTATCGACCTATTAACAGTAGTAATTAGAGGTCATTTGGCAAATTAGTTACAGTAGTGTGGAGAGAAAGTATGGTGCTGTAATGGATGGGAGAGAGATAAGAAAGAGTTCATAACAAATTGACACTTTTTCTTCACCATCATCATCATCATCATCATCATCATCACCACCACCACCACCACCAACACCACCACCATTACGAGTACCACCATCATCACAAACAACACTATCACCATTATCATCATCATCATCATTATTATTACTACCACCACCACCCTCATATTCACCATCATCACCATTATCACCACCACAACCATCACCACCACCACCATCATCATCATCATCATCATCATCATCACCATCATCATCAACCATATCTCTTTCCCCACCCAAGAAAGGGGTAAGGTCGGGTCTAGAGTAAAGAAAAAAAACTCAGAAGAAAATCGTCCTGGGAAAGTAATACTTATACATCATCGTCACGTCACTTCTCAGCTCCTACCTTTCTATCTTTTCTAACATCAAAAAAAATAATAATAACGGTGACGAAACGGGAAAAGACAGACGATAAATATTCAGAGCGTGAGAATATTGATGGCAAAATGGTGTCTTGCTGTCCAGAGGTTTGAAAATAATATAGTTTTGCATTTTCTTTTAGAACCGTGACGACACAGCTAAGATATGTGCGAGATTATGGCTAGTAGTGTAGTTAAAAGGAAAAAGAAAATGAAAGAAAAAGACAATAAAAAAGAAAAGAAAATGAAAGAAGAAAAGAAAAGGTACTGGTGTACAGTTACTGCATGTTCGTTTTGTACTGTTTTGAGTGTGTGTGTGTGTGTGTGTGTGTGTGTGTGTGTGTGTGTGTGTGTGTGTGTGTGTGTGTGTGTGTGTGTGTGTGTGTGTGTGTGTGTGTGTGTGTGTGTGTGTGTGTGTGTGTTCTTTGCATATGTCAGTTATGAATTGCCTTGTGGGCTGTTGTATACTAGGAAGTGGTCAACAGCTGGTCTGAGAGAGAGAGAGAGAGAGAGAGAGAGAGAGAGAGAGAGAGAGAGAGAGAAACAGGGGATGGTAGATTGAGGAGGATCTGAATGAGAGACGGGGTTCAAAAGAGAGGAGAGGTAGAAAGAGAGGGCAAGGAGTATTAGAGAGAGATGAGGGGGGGGGTTACTGAAAGAGGTAACGGAGTGGTAAACATCTCGTTACCCCGTAATTACCAAACGAAGCACGTCTCTCACACACAGGTAGTCAATACACCGGTGCACGAGATGGAGGGGACATGAGGGGAGATGAGTGGGGGTAGGAGAGAGGTGAGGGTGAGGGGAGAGAAAGGGCAGGAGAGAGAGGTGGGAGAGAGGCTGATGAGGGAGAGGGAGGGAAACTGGTAAGGTGGGGGGAACAGGTGAGGTGGGGGTGAGCTGGTGAGGTGGGGGGAGGCATCATGTTTAAAGCGTAGCAATTAAGGAAGTGAGATACGGTGGTCAAAGTGAGTGCTATGGCTGGTTAAGTGAGTGGTATCTATGCAGCACAATGCTCTTTTCACTCTAACTTGGCCTAAAATTGCCATCTCTTCGTCTTGAATGATGATTTGTAAGACGAGAGTAACACTAAAATATGATGCAAGTCACGAAAAAGTGCCATGAAAAGGATGCAGAGCCGTAGTATTGTCATTTTCTGCCACTGGGCCACGTGAAATATGCTGCAACAGGAAAATAATTGGGCCAAGTTAGTGTAAAAAGAGTATAATAGCATTAAACCCAATATCAAGGCAAAAACAGAGACACACCTTAACAAAACTCCCCCTAGTGTGAGATTATACTGAGTTCATTAAGTAGTGCGACTGAAAACACACAGTAAGAAATAAAACACATACACAGCTGAGAAAGTTATAAGAGTTCAATGATGTAGGACCAAAGGAAAAAAAAAAGCGGGAGGGGGTCAGTGATATAGAATGGGAAGTGAGAAGCGAGAGACACGGACGTGGGAAAAGAAGGCTCTTGTAGCGGAAGTTGAGGGAAGTAGTTACGGGAGGGAAAGTAGTTAGAGAAGAGGAGATAGGGAAATGGAGGGGGAAAACTGATGAGGCAGGAAAGTAGAGGGGAGCAAAGGGAGGCGGAAGTGGAAGAGGTGGGAAGGTAGAGGAGAGGTAGATGAGGCAGGAAAGTAGAAAGGAAGTGGATGAAGCAGGGAAGTTCAGGGACAAATAGATAAAGCAGGGAAGTAGAGGGGACGTGGATGAAACAGGGAAGTAAGCCGGAAGTGGATGAAACAGGAAAGTATATGATAGAAGGGAAGGAAATATACATGGGAAGTAAAACGGATGAAACAGATAAGTAATGAGGAAGTAAAGCGAATATAGAGGAGGAAATGCTGTATGAGGGGAGGGAAGTACACTGAAGAGGAGGGAAGTACACTGAAGGGGAGGGAGGTACATTGAAGGGGAGGGAAGTACACTGAAGGGGAGGGAAGTACACTAAAGGGGATGGAGGTACACTGAAGGGGAGGGAAGTACACTGAAGGGGAGGGAAGTACACTGAAGGGGGGGGAAAGTACATTGAAGGAGAGACAGATTTAGGTGGAGCAGGAAAGCAGAGGGGAAGTACAGGACATGAAATACGGAGGAAACGGAAGTAGAGGGAATGCCATGGGGAAAACGATATAAGAGGCAAGGTGTAGGGGAAGAGGGCCGGAAGTAGGGATGTAAGGGGAAAGTAGGAAGAAAGTAAAGGGAAGGGAACCGGAAGTACGGAGAGAAAGTAATGGGGAGAGAACAGGAAGTAGGGAAGTGAGGGGAAGTAGAGTAGAAGAAATGGAAAGAGAACCGGAAGTAGGGAAGTGAGGGGAAAGAAGAGAAGAAGAAGGAAAGGAAAGGAAGTTGTATGAATGAAAGGAGAAAGATGTGAACATAAGAAGTGTAAAGACCCGTACGTTTGATTGATTGATTGATTGAGAGAGAGAGAGAGAGAGAGAGAGAGAGAGAGAGAGAGAGAGAGAGAATCTACAGCATCCAGAAAAGTCCCAAAGCAAAGACAATAAGGAAAATCTCGAAGACAGATAGTAAGATGGAGAGGAAGACGTACGGTAAGATGGAGAGGAAGACACAGTAAGATGGAGAGGAAGACGTACGGTAAGATGGAGAGGAAGACACAGTAAGATGGAGAGGAAGACACAGTAAGATGGAGAGGAAGACACAGTAAGATGGAGAGGAAGATGTATGGTATGATGGAGAGGAAGACACAGTAAGATGGAGAGGAAGACACAGTAAAATGGGGAGGAAGACACAGTAAGATGGAGAGGAAGATGTATGGTATGATGGAGAAGAAGACACAATAAGATGGAGAGGAAGACACAGTAAAATGGAGAGGAAGACACAGTAAAATGGAGAGGAAGACACAGTAAAATGGAGAGGAAGACACAGTAAGATGGAGAGGAAGACACAGTAAAATGGAGAGGAAGACACAGTAAGATGAAGAGGAAGACACAGTAAGATGAAGAGGAAGACACAGTAAGATGAAGAGGAAGACACAGTAAGATGAAGAGGAAGACACAGTAAGATGAAGAGGAAGATGTATGGTATGATGGAGAGGAAGACACAGTAAGATGGAGAGGAAGACACAGTAAGATGGAGAGGAAGGAATATGAAGGAGGAGTGAAAGATATGAGAAAGGGTGTTGGGGGGGGAGGGGGGGCTGTGTGACTCAGAACAGCGACCCCTAGAGAAAGTTAACTCACATCCGGGTAAGTCAGGAAGGCTGGTGGGGATGGGGAGGGGGTTAAAGAGAGAAAGAAAGGGAGAGAAGGAAGGGTTCAGAGCGCCAGGAGGTGTTGGAGTAAGGGAGGCTGGAGAGAAAGAGGTCCGAGAGGAAGGGAGGGAGACTGACGACAGAGAGATGAGTGGGAGGGAGAGAGGGATCTAAAGGAAGAAAGAAAGAAAGGGAAAGAAGAAAGGGTTCAATGCGCTGAGAGGTAATTGCGAGAGGGGGGCTGAAGAAAGATGGGGGGAGAGGAGAGAAGGAGGGAGGCTAAAGACAAAGATGGGGAGAGAGGAGGAAATGAGGGAGGCGAGAGAGGGAAACATGGGGGGAGAGGAGGGAAGGAGGGAGGCTAAAGAGAGAAAGATGGGAGGAAAGATGATGCAGGGTATCGAAGAGAAGAGAAAAGAAGGGAAGGAAGAGAGAAAATAAGTGAAAGGAAGTGAACACGAACTAAACTGTGAAAAAGAAGAAAAAGTGGAGATATGAAGGAAAGAAAAATGAAGGTTTAGGGAGGAAGGAAAGACTACAGACAGGGGAAAGGGATGAAGAGAAAGAGGAGAAAAAGACGAGAAGAAAAGAAGAGAAGAGATGTCGGGAAGACAAGATAAGGGAAGAAAAGGAAAACAAAAGGGGAATGGAAGGCATAAAACAAGAGAGAGAGAGAGAGAGAGAGAGAGAGAGAGAGAGAGAGAGAGAGAGAGAGAGAGAGAGATAATAAGGGGTTTGGAAAAAAAAATATGAGAAAAAACCCTGGGGAAGAGAAATAAAAAATAGATAATGGCAAGGAGGGAAAAAAGAGTTAGTGTGGCAACTTGAGAGAGAGAGAGAGAGAGAGAAAGAGAGTAAAAAATATAAGGGGCTGTATTGTACTATGACAAATTGTTCGGTGATGAGTAAGGAAGATTTAAAGATGCCAAGAGTAAAAGGAGGAGGAGGAGGAGGAGGAGGAGGAGGAGGAGGGAATGGACTGGAAAAGAAAGGATGATCTGGAAGGTTGCCGAGGAGGAGGAGGAAAGAGAATATCATAATCATCATCATCATTATTATCACCAGTTTTAATCCTCGTCATCATCATCATCATCATCATTATCAGTCTCCCATCTCATCAATATTCCCAGTCTGTCAAAAACCACCAAGACTAACTCAGAAGTACAGGCTACTCACGCTCACACCAGACGATTTCCTTCAGGCAGAGAGAAATCCCGTCAGGCAGAGAGTTAATCGCGTTGCCTCACCGTCCGTTTGCCACATCCCTGCTAAAACACAGCGACACCCGGGAAACACACGCTATGGACCCCGGTGACAAAACTCTGCCGGGATTACTATTGTCCCCCCTCACCACCCCTAATTCACCTGTTTTCTTTGTTACCTTTCTCTTGCGCTGTGGTTTTACGGGCTGTGTTGCTGTGTTAGGTCCGTAATGGGGTGCTTTGTGGGTGGAAGACAATTGACAATCGTCATGGTCGAGCCTGCCACAGACGTCGTAGGACACGCATGCTCAGGAATCATATGCTGCATTTGTTTGTGTGCACTTGTGATAGGATTAATGTCATTCCTACTTACAAAACCACTTACACTCTCTAATGAATACACACAACAAGAGCTTATTCATTTGTATGAGTCATACAAAAAGGTAAAAATATTCTAATCTGGCAAGTCTAGCAACTAGTCAGCTCATTCATCCCTTATAATTTAATGTTTTCTATGTTAATTCTTTAGAAATGAGTAGATTTGTATCTCTTAATATATGGTTTCAATGAGGAAAGTCATATTTTCCTCCTCTGAGACGATTTACTAACTTAAATTTATTAATGCCTAAATTCGCCTTCAGTCAACGATTTCGACAAACCGTCCCAAATCCAGGAACGGTCAACAGTCATTTTTTGCCTGCTCGTGAGAGAGGTCGGAAGGCTGGACTGAAGTCGAGAGGACGCACGCTGAGAATCAGGATCGTACTGTTGTGTTCCCCTGTGCATTAATAGGGGTGGCCATCAATTTCCTCAGATTATGAATGATGAAATTACAAAATAAACAATTTGGATAATATAGTGTCATACAGTATGTATATATTTCTCAAAGTGGCTAATCAATCCAGAATAGAATATATTCTCTATAATAAGTATATATAGAAAACTATATATATATATATATATATATATATATATATATATGTGTGTGTGTGTGTGTGTGTGTGTGTGTGTGCTTTTCACTTTCACTCACAAAGTACACACTGCTTCCTACCCAGATGACTTAACACTCCCACACACACTTCATGACTGGTGTACTACAAAAAGACTCAGAATGGCCTCTTTTATGGTAGAACACAGTCATAACTCACACCTCACTATCAACAACATCCCTCTTGTCCCACATGCACACAAAATCTTTGGTGAAATGAAAGCACAGTAACAGAAGAATTTGGTAATATCTTGCAGCATAGAGCAGTTAGTTAGAAGCTGATCTGTAAAAATATTTATCTAAGACAGCCTTTCTGAAATTATCTTGATGTCCTCAAATGTGAATATTACAAAATCTTGGGTGCCGCAATATTAGTAAACAAAAGCAGAGTCTATCTTGTCCCTGGGACTGTACCTTCAATGCGCATGCGCCACTTGGATATTTGGGATGTTACGAGCGTCGTACCGATTTTTTACTTATATTGGCTAGTAATCGACTTGAAGAGGGCAATTACAAAGTATTTCGTTCCAGCCAATAGTGAGTAATGTAACTCCACCTCTTTCAGTACAATAAAAGACTACTAATGCAAAATAAATGAGGATCTTGGAGTTCATTTGATGCTAGTCTAGCTGGATAAATATTTTTTACGTATTACTATGAAAATAATCAGTTTCCCTTCATTTCTTCTCAATTATTTGAGAAAAAAATAATTCCTCTAAACATTACAAATATTAATTTGAATCATAAGTCCACACAAAAATATATTATTAATGATTCATAAGAGTGCGACTGTTCACTGTCAGTGGCAGGCTCGACCACTTCAATGGCGGCCCCAAAGCACCCCATTGTGGTGGTGTGTGGTTGCTTGAGGCTAAAACTTACATGCCTACACAAAAGAGTTTTAAACGTATGTACTGTAGGTGTATGCAAGCTCAAATGCACATCAATATGCACTATACATACAGCCACACATACTGACAGTTTATACATACATACAGTATTTACTTATTTATTTATATACTTATTACAAAACCACGCAAACGTACACGGACACACACACACACACATACAGTATATAATAAAAACACATAAACACCATCACACATACATGCAAACTCGCCTTCCTCTTTACACACACACACACACACACACACACACACACACACACACACGGAGGAGAAAGCTACAAAGGAAGTACTTTAAGATGGAAGAAATACCGCTGTGAGTCATTACGAGGTGGTGAGAACGTGGTGATGGTGGTGACAGGTGAAGCGGTTGTGTGGTGGTGGTGGTGGTGGTGGAAGAATGATAACAGCGGTGATGGAGAGGTGGTGATGGTTGTGGTGAAAATATGTTGCTGAAGCAGTACAGGGTGGTGGTGATGTGATGAAGATGATGGAGGTGGTGGAGAGGTGGAGGAAGGCAGTGGTGGTGAGGGAAATGAAGGCTGGGAGATGCTGAGGTGAAGAAGGCAGCAATGGGAATATGATGAGGGAGGGAATGATGGTGAGGGAAGTGGTATATGTAGTGACGAGGGAGGTAGTGGTGATATGATGATGGTGAGGTGTGCTTTACAGGATGTGGGTGTGTTATTTTATTATATATATATACACTACACGTACTCTACACCTGTGGAAGTTATCTCACAACAAAAATAAAATAAAATAAAATAAAATAAGACTGGCTCCATTGCCTGCTCTTACACGGTGATAGCATAACAATGGCGTATCGGTGACGTCACAACTACGTCATAACCCAGTGAAAGCTCCAACACACAGCCAATCAGAAAAGGGGGACAGAGATCCTTCCACCAATCACAGGCGAGGAACTGAATCTCTTTCCACCAATCACAGCAAAGAAACTATACTCTGTTCGCTTTAACTAGGCGTAAAATTTCCTTCTCTCCATCCTAAATGCTGAGCTGTAACAAGAGATTAACACTAGAATATGGTGCTAGTCACGAAGAAGTGCTATGGAAAGGATGTAGAACCATGGCATTGTCTTTTTCTTCTACCACTGAGCTACGCGAAATAAGCTTTAACGGGAAGAAAATATGGAGTATAGAATATGGTGTAAGTCACGAAGAAGTGCTATTGGAAAGGATGCAG
>NC_137064.1:32396500-32419000 GCF_032717465.1 Coenobita brevimanus | reverse complement strand
GGATAAGGTAAAATAAAAACTATCGATATCTGTGACCCCTTCTGACCTCTTCCCCACCCACCCCTATGACCCCTTCTGACCTCATCCCCACCACCCCTATGACCCCTTCTGACCTCTCCCCCACCCACCCCTATGACCCCTTCTGACCTCTTCCCCACCCACCCCTATGACCCCTTCTGACCTCTTCCCCACCCACCCCTATGACCCCTTCTGACCTCTTCCCCACCCCTACAGGAGACAGTGGAGCCTAACGACGGAGGGTTTCAGTGGGGCAACGTGATTAACATGGTACTGAAGGTGCTGATCGGGGGGCCCACGGCAGGACCACATGGAGCCTCAGACAAAATGGACTACATCACACAGCTGACCGTGAGTTTAGCCCAGTCTACCCTGAGTATAAACAGTGAAGGATATTATATACAGTATATATGGGTGTGACAACATGGGGGCGATTTGTTTGTGGCCACCACTTACGGGATTAAAGCGTCTGGCAATAGATAGATAGACAGATATATAAGTGATGGGGTGTGTGGTTTGGAGGGTGGGGCAGTCTGATGGTGTTTGCGTCCACGCCGTCCGAAATCAAGGCGATGGGCTAGAGATAGAAAGAGAAAGACAGAGAAAGACAGACAGACAGCTTGACCGACAGACAGAGAGCCTCTTACTTCTATGTTTTTTTTTTTTTTTTTGTATCAGTATCACCCACGTATAATTTTTTTTGTTGTATAATGATTTTGTATTTTTCGACAGACGGGTGAGTTCTCGTGGTCCAAGGTGTTCTCCCTGGGCCTGCAGCTGGTCATGAGTGTGCTGGGAGGCGGGGACAACGCTGCTATTGACAAGATGGACAGTGGATCACCCGTTGAGGTACTGTGTGTGTGTGTGTGTGTGTGTGTGTGTGTGTGTGTGTGTGTGTGTGTGTGTGAGAGAGAGAGAGAGAGAGAGAGAGAGAGAGAGAGAGAGAGAAGGTATATAACTAGTCTCAAGCTGTCTAAGTAATGCTAATCTGACAGCATAAAAAATAATATAATCATCTCTTGCTGTTTATCCGAGCAAACAGTACAAAAAGCACAGTATTTAGTGACGTGGTACTTATTTAATCAAGTGGTATCTTTTTAATCAAGTGGTACCTATTTAATCAAGTGGTACCTTTTTAATCAAGTGGTACCTATTTAATCAATGGTACCTTTTTAATCAAGTGGTACCTATTTAATCAAGTGGTACCTATTTATGTGGTACCTTTAAAGAAGTGGTACCTGTTTAACGATGTGGTACCTATTTAATTAAGTGGCACCCATTTAAGTGGTACCTATTTAATTAAGTTGTTTCGTCCCCAGGGCATCCTCACTGCGGTCATCTCCTACCTGACTGGCTCCAACGACCCTAACGAAGTGGGTGTCATGGCCAAGCAGGCGTCTGAGGTAAGATGGGAGGGGGAGATTTGTATACCGAAGCTTATACAGATTCTACTTAACTCCGGTCTACCCAAACGTAACCCATCTTAAACTACCCTAGTCTACTCTGATGTACCAGGGACTGGAGAGTATACAGTATATGAAATTTGGGAAAAAAAGATAATAAGGTAGAACAGCAAGGAATCAAAGGCTGTGCAATGCTTCAAAACAATTGCTACTGACTACATTCTTGCAATTCAGAGAGAGAGAGAGAGAAAGAGAGAGAAACGTGTGCAGATTTCAAAGAATGCTTGGACATTGGGAGTGTTAATGAATTGATGCTCACGGGTAGGCTGAGGTGATCTGGACAAAACAGATCTGAATGTGAAAGAAACAGGCCCTGATGGAGTGGCAGATCAAGGAGAATGTGTGATGAAGCTAGAGAAGGAAGCGTAGGGTGAATGAGCTTAACGGGAATGCTGCAAGAGACTGTACGGTGTGAAAAGCAGCCATTAGATAAAGACAAACTGATCTATGCAGGCACAAATCACTGCCTTCCTACCGCCAGACGATTTTATTCAGCTTTGAGAAGGCCTCTAATGTATCTTGGTCCTGCTATCACCAGACGATTTTAGTCAAGTTAGGGAACACTTCTCATAGTGAAGATTTTATCATGTGCCTCCCCTCTCCCCCTAATTTCAGCCAGACGCCCCCTCCACCGGCATATAAACACCTCGCATTATAGTGTTACAGGGTATATTTAGCTTAAGAGAGACAGCTCGTATAAAATGAAAATAAACAGAGAGAAAAGAAAGAAAAAGAAAAAGGTGCTAACTCCTGCCCCTTCCCCCCTTCAGCTTTTCGGGCTGGTGGTGACCCTGCTGGACGCCCTTCGCACCAGCTTCTCCCAGCGATCCTTCGAGGCACGCAGTATGGGCTCCTCTGACCCTATGGCCGACGCAGCAGTGGCCGCCAGCACCATGCTCAAGGTCAGTACTTGCTTCCCAACCCTTTGATGACGTGAGAAATTCTATACCTCGAACGACGACAGAAACTTATTTATTTATTACTATCGCCAAAACGGTATCATTCAGTGTGAGTGGTCTCTCGTTGCAAGAGGTTAAAAACAGTCGTCAATATCCCTCTAATGATGACAGAAATCCTTGTTATTTTATTCTTGCTGACTTTAGACAATTCTATTCAGCTTAGGAATGTTGTCTCGTCGTCTAAAGGTCAGGAGAATGTAAATACTGGATATGTCTGGATTGGGGACACGAGTTCGGAGGCTTTCAGTTACTGAGTATAAATTTCTAAATCGTGGACAGGTGACGATTGGGAAGCTTCATGGGTATGCTCTCACCTGTACTGCATACAAATTTATGATACGTCCTAAGAAGACTGGCACATAAAGAGTTTAAGTTTGAGTTCCATATTTCGTTTGGAAGACTGCTACTTTGAAGAATATAAAAACTAGAGTAGGCCTATAAAAGCTCTACGTATGTGTCACTCAGGAACACTGTCGTTTGGAATAATGATGCATAAACTTTGGATGTGCTGATCTGACTGGATTAGCAGGACCCTCGGTGTCTTTCTAGCAGGGACTAACTTTTTATGTCCTCCTTACTGAAGTACATCCGAACTTAGCCTAAACTTATCTGTTGGCCCGTCCACATCATTACATCCTAACCTAACCTAACCTAGCCATGTCCTCCCCACAGAGCTACATCCGCACCTACCAGACGGAGGATGACATTTGTATGCAGAAGTACCTGTGCGAGGCCAACTCTGACTGTGTGTACGGCACCGGAGACACTGGCTACCTCTTCTGCCAGATGGGAACGTGAGTAGCATCCTTCGCCTTACGATCACAGAACATATGGAAAGATATCTGGCTTGTTAAACCAGATTCACATGCATCACTAAATTGCTCTCAGAGTGTGTGCATATGGCTTTTCTTTATACATGCTTGCAACCTAATTCACTTACACTCAGTCTCACACCTGTGGTACATAACCGTCTACACCAATGCAAGTCTAAAACTCGATAACAACACCCCGCTCACTACTATGCAGTTTACTTCCATAGAACCACTAAATTTCAGTTTGTCCTGGTCCATACAACTGCTTCTTCACTGTCGTATGACCTTTCCAGATAAAAAGAAAAAATTATGATGTTGACAAGCACATGTACACCATCTCCACTTGCCTTGCGTATTTCCTCGTCCTAAACAAAAACTTTTATGAAATCACAAAGCACAAGTACAGTGATCTCTATTTGTTACGTCTGTTTCCTAGTCCTTCATATTTCCTCACTCCCTGCCTTGCTTCGCCCCCACAGGTATGGCATGAGCTACCTGTTGGAGAGGTCCACCTACACACCCTTCGAGATCTACAATGACGCTGGCAGGAGGGGACGCATCGGGGAGAGCTGTGTTGAGATCTTCAGCGAGTGCAACGAAGTCTAATCAAAGTCACAATGTTCATTTCAGACGTCGCCCCCATGCAAGAGTTTGACCCTTTCAATCCCAGAGCGTATTTTCCGTTTAATTCTTGCTATGCCACCTGACAATAATATTTTATCTTTGAGGAAACTATTCTGAGTCCGAGTGACGTCCATTTTATTCTTGATGATGCCAGAAGATTTTAGTCAGCATGGTAAAGGGGTCTCATACTTAAGGGATTTATTAAGGCAGTCTAAAAAATTAAATGGCCCTAAGCTGAACAGAATTGCCTGGAGATGGTGACAGCAAAATGAGAAAAGTTAATGGCTATTACTATTAACTCCGTCACCTCAAGAGGTTTCCCCATATTCAATAAAATCGTCTGGAGGCAGCAAGAATCACAAAAAAAAAAAAAAAAATACGTTACTGTCTCAAAGCGGTTACAAAACGCATGAAGTTAGAGAGAAGGCCGGGGCACGTTTCAATGTTAACTGGATGTATTTTGACTCACTGAACACGTAACATTATTCACAAACGCCCCTTTCATATAATCAGTAACGTTTCTCTTACTTCAGAATAGTTCAAAACATTCGCCACAAATTCTTGGCACAAATTTCAGTGACGTCCCGCCCAGGTTAAGTAACAATGTGGATTTCATTTACCAGGCTGCAACAAGAAACTACAATCATATAACTTTTTTTTTTTTTTCTCATCTCTGGCCAGCTCCATACTCAGGTGACTTTTCGGACACAGGGTCGTAATTTAGATGGCTTTTTCTGAGATTCCATATCACCTGTTCCTTAGCAACTTATTCTGCACACTGTACCTCAATATCCTCTTGCATATTATTCTTGTATGTTACTGACGCAAACCATGTCGACATCGAAAGGACACAATACAAGAGAATGCTAAGGTGAAGTATGCAAAAATAAATCGCTAAGGAAAAGGAACTACAGTCTCCTACGCCAGGTTAAAATACGACCATCACTGACTGCTGCTGTCCTCAGCACATGAATGGACTGACTGCGTTACAGTAGTTAGTGACTGTCTGTACTTCTATCGGACTGACCAGTATGACAGAGTGGAGTTCATAGGACATTACAAGTTGGTAACAAATATACTCATGTAACTGGCCTCACTCATGCTGATGTTACCGGTACTGACAGTAATCCTCTGACTGCAATATTCACACACATAATTACCAGTGAAAGTTTTTAAAATTTCAAAATGCAGAGTAAAGTGTGTCCATACCAGTGAAAGGCTTGACGAACAGTTTTTTTTTTTTTTTTTTTTTTCAAACTTCATATATCACTTTCAGCCGAATAAAATCGTCTGTTAGTACCGTAAATAATATACCAAAGTCTGATCACTTGACTGACAGGGTTAAATATGTCACTATACACAGTAGCGGTAATACCAGCCCGTGTTCACAGTAGCAACACTAATGGCTTCTTTCCCACCAACACAAGACTTGAGTGTGGCAGCTGCTGTGACTCCCATCTGTTTCTCGTTGATATTAACCGATTTGTTTTTATTTAGTTACACCTGCATTAATTCACTATTTATTGAGTTTATTATATATATGTATTGCAAAAGTGATTAGTCCCCCATTATCGTTATCACCCACCTGGACCTATACCTTTGTTAGATTAGTGTATTTATTGGTATAGTAACCGTAGCATATTAATTTTCATGTATCAAAGGTCCTTCTGGGGCCTACAGTATCCCACAATATTTTCATTTTTCTTATTTATTTGTTAAGTTTAAGTTTGAATAATAAAAATAATATCTATATTTTGCACCCGCTGGCGGGCAATAACAGGAACATAAAAATCACAAAAAAAAAAAAAAAAAATCATATGATGTAGTCGGCTGGAGGGTTTCAGGCTTAAGTGTGGCATCATAAGTAGTTGGGTAGATGTAGGAGTAAGTGATGAAGGTGAACATGAAGACCTCTCGACCTACACTTACTGAACACACCTCAGCCCACCCTCACCTGGCCACACCTCACTCATCTGAGAACCCAAGTACCACATAAAGTGCCTCAGACCAGATCCTTGTCTCAGATCCTGCTGGTTTCAGGCACAATATAAGCTTCTGGTCTGAGGTAACTATATGGAACCACGATTGCAATTCAAGGCGTTTGAGAATTACACATGCATATGGTTGGTCACAGGGAATTTGATAAAAGTTCTGACAAGCAGACCTCTACGAATCAAAATGGTCTACAGTCTTGAAAGGTCATCCCAGTTATTATTTTTTTATTTACTTATTAATTTATTTTAGCACCAGATCTTGATTAGGGAAAATTCTGGTTTGGTTTGTGTGAGGGCGACAGGTGTGGGTGTGGCGAGGTGAGGGTGAGGGAGACAGCCGGACTGGTGGGTGGGTGAGGGTGGGAGTCAGCAGGCCTGGACTCCCACCCTACCCACCAACAACAACGACTACGACCACACCAGTGACGCCACGACCCTTGTACAGCACGACTATGATGAATCAATAAAACACTCTTATACGACCCTGACTTTTGGACGACCTGCATCCCATCCCACCAAAAATCACAAATGTCAGAAGGAGAAGAGCAATTTTCTTCCTCTAAATAATTCTGTCTTTCACTTGCATCCCAACCCACCAAAATACGTAAGCATCCAGAGAAGGGTATTTTTCCTTCTCTAAATAACTGTTGTCTTTCTCTCTATTATATACGGTTAATTATATACCTTCATTTATTATCACAAGTACTTATCGAGACCCATAACCTCTAGTTCCTACATGTAAACTCAAAGATCTCCCTAGTATACAGTTCCTATGCCTTGACAGACGGACGGATGGACAGCAAGACGAGCTACGATACCTTTACTGTGATACTCATAACAAAGCCGCATCTGACTGTGTTAAACCAAGATTAATACCAATGCCTGTGTGTGGTATAAGGTGTAATGGACAAGGAAAGTAGCCAGATATTTCCCCAGACTACGACCCCCGACCATCACTTTACAAAGCCAGGTCCATATTTCAATAAGTGCGATGAGACAAGTGTTACGAGACCTACCTGAATGTTTTGTGGCTCAGGTGAGGATGCTTGCTAATTAATCTTTACTGTACACTCAGGTAGTAGGCCAGAACAAGACATTCATGACAGCTGTAATGAATTTCGATAACAAGACGGTGCAGTATGACAAAACGGTACAATATGACAAGACGGTACAGTATGAAAAAATGGTACAGCATGACAACGGTACACTATCACGAACGATACAGTGTCATAACAGTACAATATGACAATGGGCATACTATGACAAAACTTAAGTACAGTATAACAAAACGGTACAAAGACAAGACGGTCCAGTATGAAAAAATGGTACAGCACGGTAGAACGGTACAGTATGACAAACTGAACAATATGACAAAAGACACAGCATGACAAAACGGTACAGTATGACAAAACAGCTCGATAACGGTACAGCATGACAAAACGGTTCAATAAGAGAACGGTACATTATGGCAACACACTGACACAATGGTACTTGAGTTAACGGACACTGACAGAACGGTACATTATGACGGACCGGTGCATTTTGGCAGGACGGTACATTATGACAGATGACAGAACGGTACATTATGACAGAGCAATGTATTTTGACTGGACGGTACAGTATGACAACGGTACATTTTGACAGAACGGTGCATTTTGACAGAACGATACATTATGACAAGGGTACATTTTGGCAAAGCGGTATGTTTTGACAGAACGGTACATTATGACAACGGTACCATTTGAAAGAACGGTACATTATGACAGAACGGTACATTATGACATACAAGGACATTTTGACAGAACGGTACATTATGACAGAAAGGTACGTTATGGCTGAATAGTGCACTGTGACAAGATGGTACATTGCGACAGAGCGGCATATAAGCGAATGGTAAATTGTGACTGAATGGTATACTATGACAGAACGGTACACTGACAAAGGTACACTGACAGAAGGGAACATTATGACTCCTTGGTGTTATGACAGAACGGTACATTAGGAAGAATTAAACACAAAGACGTCATCGGTGAGAAGGGCCAAGTTACTATGGTACCGTGTGACGTCATAGTGTAGGAAGACGGGTATGACGTAACGGTACAGTGTGATAACAGGGTAGACATGAGATTAGATGACGGTACAACATCATGGTGTTTGGCGGTGCAATACGGTTAATCTGTACCGTTTGACACAGGATGGTACCTTGACACGAAGACGGTACTAAAAGACAGTGCTGTATGACAAAGAATGGTACAGATATAGGACGATGCTTCTCAGACTTCTAGAAATAAATACGGTACACCAAACACGACGGTACAGTATAAAGTTACACAGACTTTCAGACACACACAACGGTCCACGGCGGTACAGTATGACGCTACACAGACTTCCAGGTACACACAGCGGTGCACAAGACGACGGTACAGTATGACGTTACACAAACTTCCAAGTACACAATACAGTATATATTAAAAGACAGATGGGTACAGAAGAATGGATGTTGGATTAGGAGGAAGGTGTGGGGGGTACGTGTGGGGGTAGAGACAGTTGTGGGGAAGAAGGACAGGGGTAAGGGCAGGTGTGGGGGGCAGAGGAAGGTTTAGGAAGCAGGCAGGTGTAGGGGGAATGCAGGTATGGGGGACAGGTGTGGGTAGTGGCTGTACGGTGCCGAGACAGGTGTGGGGCTGCGGGGGTGAGGTCAGGCAAGATTTACGGGACGGGTGGGTGATGGACGAGGTACTTCAGACTAACACAGAATGACGCTATCTTCACCAGAGCACCAGCAAGACCTACAATACATATCGACTGACTTACTGTGCCAACTGAATGGGTGATATACTAAAGGAAATTATCAACAACGACTGACTGACTGACTGGCCGACTGACTGACAGCCTGATGGACCCTACTCAATGGCTGGTTGATATGCTCAGAGAAGTTATCAACAACAAAGGACTCTCTGACTAAGAAAATGACTGACTGACTGACTGAAGAGTCTTTTTGACTGAGTAAAGGCCAAAACTGAAACTACAGTCGGTTTGTTTTCATCTGAAGGAACCGTGCCACTCACACAACTCGACTACTGAGTCATGGTTGAGAGAAATTCATTAAGCATTTGTTGTTGAGAAAGGACCGAGTCTCCTTGGTCACTAGACAAATGTACCCTCTAATCTGACAATACCTGACAATCTCCTGAATTGAAAATGGGTCACGGATATTTCTGAGGTGAGAACAAAAGCGCTATTGTAACTGACAGACTTGAAATCGTGAAACTGCCCGACTGAATATGAACATGATTATCCTTCGTGACAAAAATGTATACGGCATGTTTCACCACGACTGCTTTACTGATAGAGTCAAAATTAAGAGGTGACTGACTGACTGACTGACTGACTGAATGGATGACTGAAAAAACTTGTCTGCAGTGTTTGCTTGACTGAAATAAGACCAAACTACTGGTGACTGATTACTTGACTGTCCGACTGACTTACTGAATTTGACTTAAGCATAACGTAACTGACTAAAAATATTAAATACAATGCCTGTCTATAACGACTGAAGAACTGACTGACAAGAGAATGGCTCCTGTAACTGCTGTAGCTAAACGCGGTTACACAACACTGAATGAGGCAGACTGACTGACTGAAAATGAACTTCTTCTTACGTGGATGACTGATCAGCTGTCATAACATTAAACTGACTGACTGACAGACCGACAGGCCGACCAATCGACCAACCGACTGACTGACTGATTTACCAGCTGACTGACTCACTGACTAACCAATTGACTGACTAACTGACTGATTGACCAACTGACTAACCAACTGACTGAAAAACTGACTAACCAACTGACAGACTGACTAACTGACTGGCTGTATGACAGACTGACCGACTTACTGACCGATTGACTGACCAACTGACTAACCGACTGACTGACTAGCCAACTAACTGACTGACTGACTACCCAACTAACCGACTGACTGACTGATTAATGAACCAACCAACTAACTGACTGACTGACTGACTGACTGGCTACCTGACAATTAACTGACTGACCAACCGATCATCCGAATGACTGACTGACAGACTTATTTACTGAGTGACTGGCGTGCTGACTGACTGACTAACTGCATGGTTGACTTGCTGACTTCCTTCCTTACTAACTGACTGACTGACTGAAGATACAACATACACCTAAGCGATGATGGAGCTAATCAGACCAACCAAACGGCCTAGCAATGCACAGCTGGCAGACTGATAAACTAACTGACTCACAATTACTGACTGAAGCTGGGAGAGACAAGTGACCGAGGGTGGCTTATATCTTAAATGACTGCCTAATCAACTGACACAGCAATAACCAGCACACTGACTGACTGACTAGCTGAGTGACCGACTTACGCTGGATATAAACCTAAATGATGATGGGACATACCTGACTGATTGACTGACTGTCTGACCAACTTACGCTGGATGTAAACCTAAACGATGATGAAGCAAATCTGACTGATCAAGAGGCTAAACAATACATGACTGACTGACTGACTGATTGATTGACTGCCTGAGTGACTGACTGACTGAATGAATGAATGAATGACCAACCAACCGACTGACTGACTGACTGACTGAATGAATGAATAAATGAATGAATGACCAACCGACTGACTGACTGACTGACTGAACAATTTACCGAGCAACTGACTGAATCACTGGTATACGTAACACAGCTGACTGATCACCTAGCTAACTTATGACCAGACAAATGATAGGACAAAACTCGTGTTAGCCTCTTAGTGACCGGCGGACCCGAGAGAGAGAGAGAGAGAGAGAGAGAGAGAGAGAGAGAAGGGGGAAACGACTGTAATCAGCCTAGCCCCGGGCCCTTACGCTCCTGGTTTGGCAATAAAGGACTGAATGACGGATAGATGGACAGATGGATGAAACTCCTTCACTACAAAATGCATTGCATTATTTAAATCTTACTTCCTTCAGACGATTTTCCTCAACTTACAATAAACATAAGAGGTTAACGAAGGATGAATCTAACCCCACCTGTGTAAAACGTGTCTCCTAAGCTGAATAAAATCGTCTGGAGGCAGCAAGAGGGAAGATTTTAATTACGAA
This sequence comes from Coenobita brevimanus, assembly GCF_032717465.1. Lineage (NCBI taxonomy): Eukaryota > Metazoa > Arthropoda > Malacostraca > Decapoda > Coenobitidae > Coenobita > Coenobita brevimanus. Next base: position 32,408,008 of record NC_137064.1, on the reverse strand, counting down.
GGCGTCTTAAGAATTGGCTCTATTACCTTGACGACTAAGAACAACTGACTAAAGACCAGCTGACACAATAACCACCCAATTTACACAGCGAATGAGAGAAGCATCATTTTGTCGACTGATTTACTGAATACGACTCTGGTATATAACACGACTGATTTACTGAATACGACTCTGGTATATAACACGACTGATTTACCGAATACGACTCTGATATATAACACGACTGATTTACCGAATACGACTCTGGTATATAACACGACTGATTTACTGAATACGACTCTGGTATATAACACAACTGAGTTACTGAATACGACTCTGGTATTTAACACGACTGAGTTACTGAATACAACTCTGACTGATTTACTGAATACTTGACTGATATACTGTAAAATAAGACTACTGACTGGCCTCCTAATCATCAAGGAGCTTACAATACGTCACTGACTGGGGGGAGGGGGGAGGGGCGATTAGAATGGAGGGGGGTGGAAGGATGATGGATAGGACGATTAATGGACTGGGTGACTGATAACTAAACACACACATACACACACACACACACACACACACACACACACACACACACACACACACACACATTTAGCTTCGTCGATGATTTGTGTTTGTTTTGCTGTTTTGACTGTGTTTGGTTTTGGAAAAAAAAAAAAAAAAAAAAGGAGGTGCACAAGTGTATAGATCTGGAGTATTGGGGTACACAACACCTATAAAAATAAATAAATAAATAAAGATGAAAACACTGGAATAAACAGACCACCAACTGACTGCTTGACTGACTAGATTACGGCTCAACTGACTGACTGAATGAATACTTCCTTCCTTCCTTTTTTCCTTTCTTCCTTCCTTGCTCACCGACTAACCGACTGACTGACTATTGATTTCCTTCCTTCCCTCTTTCCTTGCTTCCCCCCTTCCTTACGCACTAACTGACCGACTGACTGACTGACTGACTAACTGACCAGCCCAAAGAACCGTGACTGGTACAGAAATAATTAACTGGATGATGATGTCTTGACCTGAGAGTTAATAATCTGGCCATAAATTTTATATGACACGAAAATAGCCTACACTTGCATCTGTGACCAGGATATATATATATATATATATATATATATATATTTTTTTTTTTTTTTTTTTTTTTTTTTTTTTGACGAGAAGAATTTACACTTTACTACACTTTAGTACAATCTCAATACACCGTTATAGTTTATTCAAAAACACTTAGAACTGATCCAACCATTTTAACACCAATTCAGCATTTTACAACCATCAGCAACAATTTACAACAGGCAAAATTTACAGCAGATAAAACGTACAACTGACTGAATTATTTACAACTACAACAGAGGTATTTACAACTGACTTCATATTTACAAGAGACTTATTTAATACAACATCAGAGGTATTTACAACCAACTGACGGATATACACCAGCGACTGATATCATTTACAACTGACTAAATATTTACAAGCGACTTATTTACAACTACAACAGACGCATTTACAACCGACTGACGGATTTACACCTGCGACTAATATAATTTACAACCAACTGACACATTTACAAGAGACCTACACACTCACTGCTGACCATAACACTTGCAACCCACCAAACAATAATAAATATAACCTTAAATAGGAGTGTCAAACTTTCTATAATATATCTGTGTTATTTGCTGTAGAAGTAGTTAGTCAAAAGGGCACATATTTTTCTGGACAAAGTAGTGCAGAGTAGTAAAAAATAAATAAATAAATAAAAATGAACAAAATCGTATGTGATGCGCTTTTATTCCCGAAACCGTCCAAAAGAACTTAAAATCTCTCTCTCTCTCTCTCTCTCTCTCTCTCTCTCTCTCTCTCTCTCTAACATACCGGTAGCCTGTGTGATCTAGTGGTTTGAACAGCCCGAGCGGAATGACAGCCTTGCATAGGTTTCATCCCCAAGAGTGACCCTTAAAAATACTGGCCTACGGTAGCCTAGTCTCGGGACCCTACACCTTGAACCGGGTAAAACGAGACTGTTACCGTTTAAACAGTAATTCTTTGGATAAGATTTACTGCATTTTAAACAATAACTGTGTTCTCTCTAATCCGTGCGTAATTATAGCAGCAGTTGTAACCAAAAACTCATCTGAACGTGAACCCAGTGGACTGCAGGCTGAAGCTGTCCTCCTCCTACACAGGCAGAGAGTCGAGAGACGTTTGTATAATCGGGCAGTGAAGCCGACCGGTTATATCAGTGCCACCACATGAAGACGTCCCTCTCCAGCACCATATACGTGAGTAAAAATCGTAGAAAGGAATACGGGGTGAGAATTCAAGACTACCAGAAAAAGAAAGAAAGTTAGATGGAAACATAGGTAGTGGATCAAAGAACTTGCAGAACCAGGAAAACGCATAAGGTCAGGACTGCAGGAAATAAAAATGGTTGAAAAAATTAAAACCAAAGAAACGCAGGAAGAGGAAAAAGAGAGGGGGGAAGGAAGGGAAAGCTGTGGACTGGTTGACTCCTGACACTGTATTCATATGGTGTGTGTGTGTGTGTGTGTGTGTGTGTGTGTGTGTGTGTGTGTGTGTGTGTGTGTGTGTGTGTGTGTGTGTGTGTGTGTGTGGCGCAGGGTGATGTAAGGAGGGATGAAAATACGGTGTCAGAAAGAGGGTTTGAGGTTATGAGAAGGATGTACAGTTGCGGTCAGGAATAGCGTTCCACTTTTCGGCCGAAGAATTAGGAAACTCTTACACAATATTCTGAAAAGTGTGTTGGGTTTCGAAGACAACAATATTATGTTTCAAAAGTCATCGTTCACTGTCTTACTAATTATCGTAAGGCTGTGGAACGATACTGGATTCGGCAACTGTACAAGCAGGTGCAGAAGTTGGCTTATATGTGCAACGGGTCTGCTTCATATTTACAGCATGTCCGTCACTTTCAGCCTGGACGATTAGTAGTTCTGAATTACTGGCCAGGAGGGGAAAGTGAGGAATAGAAAATGTTAACTGTAAGGCGAATTTTTGTCCTACACTGTGCTTCTGTCTGTGATTATAAAGCTTTGCGGGGAACTAAACAACAGGAGCAGTTTTTGTCCACGTGAATGAAAAATACCGTACCATATGAGGGAAGGGGTACGTAAAAGTGAACCCCCAAAACCTGGATCGTAAGATTTTAGTAGTGGAAGGTATGAACAATTTCTGACGCACACAGTATAGGAACATAAGACAGCGCCCATGATGGATCCACAGGCAGACATAATCCTGATGGAACCGTGATATACAACAGCTGGCAGGGCGGGAAAGATCAAGAAGGAAATTGACAAGCGTACACCATGCTGGGATGGAGTCTGCAGCACTGGCGCAGCCTCAGTGTACGGCAAAATTCTATCAGGCATTTGATCTGAATAAGAAATACAGGATTGGTGAACCTGCTGCACTTACAGTAGATTTGTTTTCATCAGATAGAACTGGACCACTAACAACTTGAACACTAAGACCAGTCGGGTAAGGAAGCTCCGTAACAACTCATCTTTACCTATTTATTTTTCGATAGGGCTTGCTATTATAGTTTTGTATATCATTTATGCAGAGTAAGGTGACATTTAAAGGATTTAAGTAACACAGAAGAGGACGGCAAGGTGTAATTAGCAAATAAATCGCTTAGGACGAAATATTAGGGAGCTTCCTTTAAGTCGTGGCTGCATGAAATTTCGATGACCCTTTGCTGAGAGGTGGGTATGTGCCTCCTTGGTTACTAGTGACAGCTACCCTACAAACTGACCACACCCGGCCATCAACTGAGCTGAAAGACGTTGGGGGTCACCGTCAGGCTAGACTTAACGCCCTCTAGCCTCGGTAATAAAGCTTCCATCGCCCTGTCCGTAAATTTTGTGTTAATATCCAAACACTGTCAAACCATGCATCAAAATGTGTAAATGATCCAGACAATGGTGAAATAGCCAACACTAATCGTAATTAAATATCAATAACACCCGATTTCCGGAAGAAGGATTATTAGGAACTGCAAAGACAACCTGTGCTGATTTGCTTGCTTTAAGTTTCTGCTCTCACCACATAAGCCCATAAACAATACTAGAGTTATGGCGTTCTATTATCAACATCTATTTCCTGCTTGAAAATGGTGAGGACCCAGCCTGTAGAACATACTCTTAAATTCTGCTGTAGTTACATGCTTACAATATTGACCTGGTGGCGCTACTTAGTTATACAAACGTCCTTTAATTGCCTCCCTATCCCCCGAAGAATAAGGATGGTGGATTGCAGGAAGAGGGCAACTTAAGTCTGCAGTCCACCGGGTTTACGTTTAGATAAGCCTGGGGTTGCAACTACCGGGTATACTAATGCTGGCCAAACAACGTGACCGGGAAACGTAACTTCGGGATACCGTAGACTTTTACAGCCCTGTCAAGAACTCCGATAAATAAAGTGAGGCAAGGGTTGAATATTCTTACTATCAAAGTGAGGCAATGGTTGAATATTTTTACTATCAATATGCAAGTCGTTATTAAGGGTTTGTATATAAAAAAACAAGGAATGTTAGAAAGGCGCCTCAGGTCACTTATTTTAGCAGATTCCACGATACAGATCTCGTCACACCAGGTCCAGGTGTTAACAGTGACGACAGGAGAGGGTGGGGGATGGTGTAGTGTGGTGCGATTGGATATGACATCTCTGGCGCAGTGTAATATGACTGTCGTTGTGTGGTGTGGTGTGGTTTAGTGTGGTGTGGTGTGGTGTGGTGGGCGTGGTGTGGCTGATTTTAGATTCCACTACCAGACTTCCCTATTTAAACGCAGTGCATCCAGGCAACTCAAAATGAACGGATCTTGATTCTTTTTTTTTTCCTTAAAGGGAACAATTATTGTGAGCTTCTGGCCTTTGATTCCTTCTTCCTTGCATTAAAAAAAAAAAAAAAAAAAAAAATCTCAGTCACGCCAAATTCAACAACGTACTCGTAAAGGCGCGGAACGGAGAAAAATAAATAAATGACATAAATCCAGGCAGGACCATTTTTGGGTAAAATCTATTACCGGAGTGAGGGGTGGGGTGGGGTGGGGTGGGGTAGGGTGGGGTGAGGGTGTGATCTGTGGCCTCTGCGATTCAATGCAAATGAAAGTGTGAGGGAGGACGGGGGAGGGGTGCAGAGAGCGGAAGGTTGGGGAGAGAAGGTGGTAGGGTGCAGAGAGGGAGAAGGGTGGGTGGAGGGATGCAGAGAGGGGAAGAGGCTGGGAGAGAGGATGGAGGGGTGCAGAGAGGGGAAGGATGGGGAGAAAGAATGAAGGGGTGCAGAGAGGGGAGGAGTGATGCGAGGGGAGGGATGTGGAAGGGAGGGAGGGAGGCGCAGACAGAGGAGGGACTGGAGGAGGAAGTAGGAGGGCGGGGAGAGGGAGATACCGGTAAGAAGAGAGACTGGAGGACTGGACACTGAGTTAGAATCTCCCTTGTCTGTTCACCTGGTGCAAGAGAGGGATGCCTTCACGTGGCGGCACCGATATGACTGGACGGCAGACCTACCCGTCAAAACAAACGTCCCTCAATCCCCGTCCTATCTCCCAAAGGTAGGATGACTGCTTACAGGAAACGGGCAACTTCAGGCTGCAGTCCACCGGGATTTCGTCTAGGTATGCAATTAAATCCACTACTACTACTGCTACTACTACTACTACCCTGTTCACCAGCACTACAACTGGGGACTGGATGTAAACGGACTAATGCCGTTCATGTTTTAGGAGAAAATTTGGATTTGGAAAAACGAGGGTTATTTGGCTTTATGATGCTGATGCAGTATATAGCCACAAGATTCACGCCCCTCCCCCGTACTTTTCTCTGTATGGATAAGCAAACAACACAATTTAATTTCCACCTAAATTTAATATGTTTTTCCTCCTCTCCGGGACAGAATGTAATAAATGTCACACTAACCAATAATCACAGTCCTTAGCAGATTATATAAATTTACACTGTCATCAACTAAAATAACACTCTAGTTAACTGAACATATTTCATGAACTCGTGTAACCATGATATGTAACTGGAGATAATAAAAAATATTCTCTGTTATTTATTGATATTTAGTCTCCCCTGCATCCACTTGTATTTACTAACCATAAATGACAATATCTCCAGCAACAAAAGTGGACAGCAACACCAATAACTGCATCAACAGCAACAACAACAACTAAGACACCAACAACAACAATGCACCACTCGGCCGTTCCATCAAAGGAGAGTTTAGGATCCTCTTAAGCGACGTGAAAGAGTTTAGGATCCTTTTAAGTGACGTCAAAGAGTTTAGGATCCTCTCAAAGCCACATCAAGGCGTCTATTACAGCGCCCCAAGTGGCCATCCCGCGCACCACACCGCCACTAGGAAGCTGCGAGCCTCACAACAACCTAACCATATTGAGATTAACGTTGCGCAAATTGGTACTTTTTTCTCCTCTATTGGCGCATAAATTCTACTTTATCCCTCCTCCATTGGCGCATAAATGGATAGGTTTTCAGAGGGCCGGGGGGTGACGATAAAAGGCCGAGCATCGTGACCACTGATTACAGACACTCGACTTGTTTTGGCGCGAAAGGGCCGTGTTTTCCTTGGCTTATGGGAGATTTCGTTGCACCTCTTCCTCGGTGATTTATTTTGTGTGTGTGTGTGTGTGTGTGTGTGTGTGTAACCGTGATGACTGAAAGTTAAGTAGGCTAGTGAGTTTCACAAAATAACTAACAACAATTTTCCTTTTCATGATTAAAATTTGTCTCTGCAGTAAGAACAGAAGACATAAAAAAACATAAACTCTATTTTCCTTGTCCATCCAAAAACAATTCTTAGTTACGAGAGGAAATTGATCGTAAGCTTGTTTGTGAAGTTCCAGGAAGGCGTCAAGAGGTCACGAGCCTAAAACCTGTCGGGCCACGAAGCTACGAGCCGAAACCGATTTTCATTTCCTCGTTGGCGAATTTTACGGCTTTGTTATGGGTTCCCCGGATGAATTGTGAAGGATGTTTAGGGACAGGGCGGCCATGATGAGCTGGGTGCGAATATCAAAGGCGGCGCGCATGGAACAAATCGAAAATGAACAGATTTTGAGGGGAGAATTAGCATCGTCTTTACCATCAACATTATTATTATCTTCATCATTATTATCATTAGCATCATCGCAAAACAATCATCATCATTGTCGTCGTCGTCGTCGTTATTATTATTATTTTCCACCACCACCTCCACCACTACCTTCACCACCACCACCACCACCATCATCACCATCCTGAACCTTTTTCTCACCTAAGGACGGATTGAGACAGGATCCAGAAACAGAGACTCCCCAAATGAAGAGCCTATGATTTAGTACTGAAAGGAGCTGAAAGGAAAAGCAATGCAAATTCACCTCCTACCATCACATTTCACCTTTTTAACACTGGCTGATGATTTTTTTATGCTCTTCCTAACACGTGACGATTTTCTCTCCACTGTGAACCCTCCAAATGTCTAAAACTAAACAGCAATAATTTTAAAGACGAAAATACAACTAATACCAATTTTGCGTGTTGTTAGTTGTATTTTCTGTAATGAGATATACGGTATGTGAGGCTAAACACGTAAAAATACTTGTAAAATACTGCATCACAAGAGAGCTGCTCCGTATGTTTCAGAAATCCATGCACCAGTGAGATCACCAACATTATGACGAAAGATGTAAGAAAAAATCAGTCATGTATTTTTCTCATTACTAAAAGAAAGTATAAAAATGAACACACACACACACACACACACACACACACACACACACACACACACACACACACACACATACGCGCCATGAAAGTACTCCAAACGGTTTACACTGGCGCACACAACAATAAGACAAAGGCAAGATATTGAAGTCCAGTTGATGAGAATTTCTATGAGAATTACCCATCAATCGAGCATGTGTGAGCGGTGCTTTACGCGACACACACACATACACACACACACACACACACACACACACACACACACACACACACACACACAAAACACTCATCACACGCACACAGCACATCAAATATCCACAATCCTCCACACCACCACCCGCAATACACCCACAACATTTACTATCTATCTGTCTATCTATTGCCAGACGCCTCAATCCCGTTTGGGGTGGCCACAAACAAATCGCCTCCAAGTCGCCCTGTCCCCCGCCATTTCACTGCCCTGCTCCCAACTCACACCCCCCTCTCTCATATACCTCTCCACCCCATCCCTCCATCTCATCCTCGGCCTCCCCCTCCCTCTTTCCCCCTCCACCTCACTCACATACACTCTCTTCGTCAGTCTTTCACCCTCCATCCTCTCCACATGGCCAAACCACCTCAGTGTGTTCCTCATAACGCTTCCTATCACATCCACATCAACACCACAACGCTCCTTTATATTCTCATTCGTCAGCCTGTCTCTCCATGTGACTCCACAGGCTCCTCTTAAATAACTCATTTCCACTGCTCTCACTCTTGACTTCTGTCCTTCCAACAACGTCCAAACTTCACTTCCGTACGTTTGAGTTGGTATCACAATACTGTCATGTAGTAACTTTTTCACTTCCATGCTCACTTCCCTGTTTCTTATCACTGCTTTCAAGGAACCAGCAACCTTTCTTCCCAGCTGTACCCTTTCAAGCACTTCACCCTCCAAACCTCCATCCTTACTCATCACACTACCCAAGTACTTAAACGTACTCACATTTTCCAATTCCTCACCATCCAACCTCGCTGTACATTCACTTACTTCACCTCTCTCAAAGACCATCACTTTACTCTTCCCTACATTCACCTTTAGATTCCGTTTCTTACACACTCTCTCAAACTCATTCACCAAGCCTTGCAGCTCCCCTTCGTCTTCACTCAGCAACACAGTATCATCTGCAAACAACAGTATAGGGAGTTTCCAAACACTATCCTCTCTCACCAGGGCCACTCCAACATCCACTACCCTACATTGTACCTCTTTTATTACCCCATCAATGTACAGATTGAACAACCACGGAGACATGACACATCCCTGTTTCAACCCAACCTTCAAAGAGGAAAATTCACTTAGTTCACCATCCACACGCACTGCAGCCTTCGCACCATCGTACATACTCTTCACAGCATTCAACAACTTTCCATCTACTCCATATATTCTTAACACTTTCCACAAACCTTGTCTATCCACCCTGTCATATGCTTTCTCCAAATCCATGAAAGCCGCATACAACTTCTTTCCCTTCTCTAGAAACTTTTCCACTAAAGATCTGAGAATGAATATCTGATCTACACAACCTCTTCCCTTCCTAAAGCCTCCCTGTTCTTCTCCAACTAATTTCTCTGTTCTTTCTCTAACTCTGTCAATAAGTATCCTACCATACACTTTTCCTATTATACTAAGAAGACAAATGTCCCTATGATTACCACACACTTCTTTTTCCCCTTTTCCTTTGTACAAGGGAATAATTATACCTGACTTCCAATCCTCCGGGACTCTACCTTCCTCCCAGGCCAATCTGCACATCTTCCACATCCATTCTACTACTATCTCTCCCCCATGCTTCAACATTTCACCACACACTCCATCAATTCCTGGGGCTTTCCCTGATTTAACTTTCTTCATTGCTTCCACAACTTCTATCCTACTGATTTCTTCCTGCCTTCTCACCTCCCTCCTTCTCCCTGCCATTCCCCAGCCACTTATACTCGCATTACTTCCATCCTCTACGTTCAACAATTCCTTAAAGTGTTCTCTCCATCTGCTCACTTTTTCTCCCTTCTCCACTAGTAATCTACCATTTTTATCTTTCACTCCCCTGCTAACTTCACTTCCACCCTGTCTTACTCTTTTCACCTCTCTCCAGAACATTTTCTTACAGTCCCTCCACTTTACACTCAAATTCCTTCCAAATTCCTCACCCACTCTCTTCTTACTCTCTCTTACTAATCTTTTCACCTCTCTTTCTTTCTACATATAACTCTCTCTTCCGCCTCTCAACCTCTTCCACGCCCCTATTTCTCATCCATTCATTGTATGCTTTCTTCTTTTGTGCCACAGCCTGTTTCACCTCTTCAGTCCACCACGCTGTTCCTTGCACCCCCCTCCGTCTTCTCTTCCTTCCACACACCACATCACATGCTGCACATATTTCTTCTGTAAATATTCTACACACACCTTCCACGTCTCCCATCTGCTCCAATTCATATTTGCCCAATCGTTCCTCCACTTCTCTCTTATACTCTGCCTTTCTCTCATCCTCTTGTAACCTTTCCACTCTCCTTGCAACTACTCCTTCCTCTCGTCTTTCCCTTCTTCTATTCCTCCATCTTACTTGAACTTTAATTCTGGCCATCACCAAGTAGTGGTCAGAAAGTCCACTCCCCCAACCTCTATAAACTCTTGCATCCATTACACATCTTCGCATCCTTTCATCCACACACACATAATCAATCATTGCCTTCCTTTCATTCAGTTCACCACCCACCCTTCTCATCACTCGCCATGTATACCTGTGGATCATTTTATGCCTGAAGACGGTATTGGCTATCACCAACCCCCTCCCAGCACAAATGTCCACTAACGCACTCCCATTCTCATCTATCTCAGCAGGCACACCCCACTCACCAACTATTCCATCCACCTTCACATTCCCAACTTTACCATTCATATCACCAATCAAAAACACTCTCTCATTCCTTCCAAACTTTTCCATGCACACTTCTACATTTGTCCAGAACTCTTCTCTCACTCTTCTAGCACGATCTTGCGTTGGCGCATACACACACACAATCGCCCACATTTGTATTCCAACTTTCAACTTTACCCACACAATCCTTGACCCAACTGATCCATACTGTCTTATGCTCTTCTTCCATCTTTTACTCACAACTATACATACCCCTTCCTTTGCCCTTTCATTCTCACCTACTCCTGCACACATACCCCATCCATACTCCCATTCTCTCACACTTTCTCCTCTCCATTTTGTTTCAGTTATTCCACATACATCCACTTTCGCATCCTCAAGCACCTGGACAATCTCTCTCTCTCTTTCACCTCATCATTCGTTCCCCTTACATTCCAGGTTCCAATTACAATGTCCTTTGTCCGGTCCTTGGTCGTCATCGTTTGGTCAGTCCTTGTCCGAGGCTTATTGTTTGTTTTTTTTAGTTAGTTGTTTTCCGGGGAGGGGCACTAACCCTTCGCCAACCCTTTTAGTCGCCTTAACACAACATAACAATACACCCACCTACACCCGCAAAACCTAAAACATCCACCTACACCAACACAACACAACAATACACCCACCTACACCCGCACAACCTAAAACATCCACCTACACCCGCACAACCTAAAACATCAACCTACACCAACACAACAATACACCCACCTACACCCGAACAACACAACAATACACCCACCTACACCCGCACAACATAAAACATCCACCTACACCCGAACAACACAACAATACACCC
>NC_137064.1:32334000-32394000 GCF_032717465.1 Coenobita brevimanus | reverse complement strand
AATATGGCATACGTAGTGCGTTTGCTCTAAGCTGACAAAAATCCCTAATCCCGTTCTGCGTGGTCAGGATTGAGGGTCGATCTGTCTAGTAACCATGGAGACTCATTCCTACATTTTCAGCACGGTTGATGGTCAAGCGTAGTCAGACTGGAAGCAGGGGAGTGTGTGTGGAGCAAGGACAGGGAGGATGGGGGTGAAGGAATATAGGAAGGGATGACGTGAGGGAGAGATGGGAGAGTGAGGGAGAGGATTGGACAAGGAAAAGGTGGATGGATGGATGGGTTAGAGGAGAAAGGGAGGGAGAGAGGATGAGAAGGCAAATAAATGAAGAGTAAGGGGGAAGGAGGAACAGAGAGGGGATGGGTGGCAAAGAGGAAGGATAACAAGGGTGGGGGAAGTACAGGAAGGATGGAGGAGCGGGGCCCGGCATGGAAAATGGATTGATGGAGAGGAGAATGAGAAGAGGGAGGAGTGAGGAGGAGGAAGGAACAAAGAGGGGATGAGAAACAAGGAGAGGGGAAGGATGGAACTGAGGGAGTAAGAGAGGAGGCACAAGGCGAGGGGTGAATGAAGACAGTGAGGTGGTGAGAAAGACGAGGAGGGTTGAGGGAGGGGAGAGTGGAGGGTGAGGGAGGGGGGTGAGGGCCAGGGACCACTTAGCAAAGAGGTGTGAACAGCCTGGTCTCAACCATCTCCACTGGCTAATTATTGACCATCGCTGAGATTCGCCCTCCCTTCCAATCCCCTCCCTCCTCACTCTCATTCACTCATTATATATTCATTCATTGCTCTCATTATGCCACACTCACCCCATCAGTTCCCGGTTCTTTGGCAGCCCTGTTATATCCGCGTGGTACAATCAAACCCTTGACAGGAGCTGCCTTGCACAGGCCAACCGGTTTAATGCAGTTATCCTCTTTTCTTAAGATCTTTATAAGGGGACGGTCACGCAACATGCTGTTTGGATCACATTAAAAATGCGTGTGTGTGTGTGTGTGTGTGTGTGTGTGTGTGTGTGTGTGTGTGTGTGTGTGTGTGTGTGTGTGTGTGTGTGTGTGTGTGTGTGTGTGTGTGTGTGTGTGTGTGTGTGTTATTATATTGACTTACTGTGAGGGACTTTGACTCGCTTCAGATACGAACACAAATGAGCATGTATCTACAGTATATACAGTACAGTATAATGGAAAAAAAAATGTTGAACCAGAAACAGCCACTCGTACCAGACAATTAATCCTACAACGACAGCACATATCAGCACCACCACCATCATCATCCTGAGACTGCGCACTGCATGAAAATAGTCTCCCTCATGATCGCTAATCTACAGGCAACTGACCCTTCTATCAAACCCACCAACTTATAAATATCATCTCCCATCCTGTTCTGTCAGTTCCTTCCTCTCATTTCTCTCCGTTACCCTGTCTGTTCATTTATTACCCGTTTTGCAAAAAATATGGACTGTTCGTGTCCACTCTTTTATAAACCTGAATGCAAATATTCTACTATGACTTGCTCCCATCCAAACCGCTCTCTTCCTATGCCTCCATGTGATACCTAATTATCTACATTTCCACCTGATTACTCCCAAGTTAACATTCCAGGGATTTTGCAAGACTCCAGGTTTCATATACAGGTGATCAGTAATTTATAACGTAATGACCACACTGATTGCATACCGGTGGCTGCTCTTTTATGGGGGGACAGAGACTTGTCACTCTTTATAATATATATCATCTCATCAGCTGTTTGAGTATCCACTGCAGGACCGGTCTATCCCGAACGAAGTGGGGACGATACAGCCAATGTATCTACCAAGTGGCTTAGGCTGTCTGGTAGAGATTGTATGTAGGGTGAGAAGTGCTTGTAAGTGTAACTGTTGTGTTGGAATGGCTTTGGATGTGTGTGTAGTCTGTGAACCAAGTGTAATTGGCCCGCGCAAGCCGACTGGGAGCAAGCATACTTTACAGTATGCGACACTGGTTCAACCACAGCACCCCTTGTCTCCGCCAATGCAGTACGTGGCCTGAAGAACGCTCTCAAAGTTTATTACTCTGGCGGGGAGCGAACCCTCGTTCTTCAGTGTACGAAAACGCACACTTTACCACTGTACCACAGAGGCTCCATATATATATATATATATATATATATATATATATATATATATATATATATATTTCGAGAGAGAGAGAGAGAGAGTGTGTGTGTGTGTGTGTGTGTGTGTGTGTGTGTGCGTGTGTGTGTGTGTGTGTGTGTGTGTGTGTGTGTGTGTGTGTGTGTGTGTGTGTGTGTGTGTGTGTATACTTCCATCTGAACAATTCACAGCAATGTTAATCGACTAAATTTATACAATGAGAATAAAGCAGACTGGGTGAGTGAGGGGATGGGAAAAGGGAAGTTGATCTGAGAGTGACCTGGACACTGAGGTTAAGATCCCTGAGTAAACACACACACGCCGTCAACGGGCTGGGGAGGGTGGGGGTTGCATCTCACACCTAAGCGTCACCTCCATCCAGCTGACATGACAAGTACCGACACCCCCATCCCCCGTACCCACACCCCCACCCCTTCCTCGCCCCTACACTAGCCTCTCATTATTATCAATCAGTTCGCGCGGACGACAAAAAATGTGAGACGATTACCATAATATGTACACTTTTTATAGTTATTTGTATTTACTCAAAGACGAAACACTCGGCAATGTACGATGTATTGCTTACCATGAAGAGAACGCATCATGATAAAAACGGAAATACAACTGAGGTCTTACAATTTAGGTTTAATCAACTTCTTTCTACTACCGGACACGTCTTTACAACACATAGTCTAGTTAAAAAAATATCATATATGTTAAGTACTAGGGTAGCCTAATAAAAGCTGCAGGAATACTATCAGTATGTTTCACACAGGGATCTGTGCCACTCCTTCCTCCGCTAAGCAATCACCAAACACAACTACCCAGTTTTCTGGATTTGCGACTCCTGTGATAGTCCCTGAAAAAATCTCGCCAATTCCCTTAATATGCACTCTCAAACGCACCGACACTCCATAAACTCACCTAAATCCCCAAACCGCATATCCCACCACCCTCCTGCCCACTCACACACCGCTAAAGTAGCCCTGATTTATTTTTTGCTTCATTTCCATCGTAGTCGCAGATCACCGACTTTATAATTATACAGATGTAGTTTCACCCAATTAAACGGTTATTTCGCACACAGGGATTCAATTTCTCCTCACAAGTCCCATCCTGATTTACAAAGTCCTGAGAATTCGACACAAGGCGCGGCAATTACCAGCGGCCACGGAATAGGGTCGTCTCGGGTGCACTGATAAAGCCGACACGGTGCTAACCAGGGGATCGGGGCAGGTGGTCAGCTGGCCTCTATCTCTTATCAGGTGTGGGGTGTGGGTGTCATATTTGTTGTAGCCTCACTTCTTGTTTCTATTTGTTTCCTCTTTTGTCTCTTGTGTCCACTTTTATTCTTTTTTCTCTCGTTTCTTCTGTTTATTATTAGGTGTGGGTATACAGCTTTCTTGCCTCCACACGCTTTAGCTCTTTTTGAGTTCTCTTTCATCTTTTGGTTCCTCCCTTTTTCCTTCTCTCGTTTTCTTTATTTCTTGTCACGTGTTGGTATCAAATCTATTGTCACTTTTCTGCCCTTTATCTAGTGTTGTCTCCTCCTTCCCCTTATCTCTTGTCTTCTGCTCCTCCATATCACCTACCTCGTGTGTATATCATATTTGCTGATGTCCTCAGGAGTCATATATATATATATATATATATATATATATATATATATATATATATATATATATATATATATATATATATATATATATATATATATCTCTCTCTCTCCAAGCAACTGAACAAACTTACTTTATACACTCGGAAATTGACGATAATGTTCAGCTGCATATCAAATTCCAATGGGATTTTTTTTTTTTTTATAGTAAAGAGGCCTAACTCCCACTGGGATGATGTTTGAAGTGAAAGACTCATTCCAACATAACTGATACTGTGCACATTACGATGAAATGTGAAGAGTGTCCAATGAAGTAGTGTCTCTTCACATTAAACACAAATTTAAAATGTGAGATGAAGACGCCTACATGGAGAATTAAGGAGAGGGTTGGCAGGACAGTTCTCGTCATAGCTGGGCACTAATGGGTGGGCTAATAGGGTCCGAGGGGGGGGGGGTAGTTAGAGAAAGGGTGAGAGTGAGAAAGAAGAGGGCGGTAATGGTGGTGAGGGAGTGAAAAGGAGGTGGTGAGGAGTGATAGGTTAGTGGTGAGGAAGTGAAGGGATGGTGGGGAGGGAGGCGGAGAATAGGAAAAGTGTTCCAAGGAATTTTTAATGCCATAATGAAACAATGAGAGAGAGAGAGAGAGAGAGAGAGAGAGAGAGAGAGAGAGAAAGAGAGAGAGAGAGCGCAGGTGCTGTGGTATGGGCATATGGTGCTACTTCAACACATCGTTATCACCATCATACCCTAGCGTTGAGATGGCCCACGTATCACCTATCATCACTGCCGCCCTCTCACACCCTACCTCACCCCCTTCGCACCCTCATTTTCTCTGTCATCCTCAGTCTCCCTCACACTTCCCTCAACCCCCTCATCGACCTCTCGCACCCTTTCCAGCACCATTACACACTCGCACCCTCATCCACTTTTATATTCACCCTAACATCCTTACGCTCCCATGCACCCTATCTCACCCTTACTACAAACACCTTCGCCTTTACGCACTCTTTCACTCCTATTCTTCTGGCAGCTTCTCACCCTAACTCCCATAAGAACATAAGAACATAAGAAGAGAGGATAACTGCAGTAGGCCGGTTGGCCCATGCTAGGCAGCTCCTAGAAGAGTAACTGAACTACAAGAATGAGATAAGGATAGCAAAGAAGAAGGCTCTCCCCCGCCCTCCGAACCTTCCAGCCGAAGCCGGCAGGAAAAAGTCACAAAGAACACAACGCCGTATAGAAAAACTGGCGTGGACATTTTACAGGAAAGTGTGAAAGGAGAATAGAGACTATCATAGTGTAACCTGAAAAGAAAATTTTTTTGAATTAGTATTGGTTATAAGATTTTCTTTATTCTATGTCCACCCTTTATTTGTCATATGCTTATCTAGCCTATGCTTGAAACTCTCAATGGAAGAGGCAGCAACTACTCTACTAGGTAGCTTATTCCATTCGTCTACTACTCTATTACCAAACCAATTTCTACCGATTTCCTTTCTGAAACGGAATTTTTCTAGTTTGAAACCATTATTTCTAGTTCTATCCTGTATGCTCACTTTAAGTACCTTGTTAATATCTCCCTTATTTATACCATTCATCCACTTAAACACCTCAATTAAGTCTCCCCTTACTCTACGCCTCTCTAGCGAATGCAGACTTAGTCTTTTCAGTCTGTCTTCATATGACAGGTTCCGGACGTCATGTATCATTTTAGTCATTCTTCTCTGTACATTTTCTAACGAATTAATATCCATTCTATAGTAAGGACACCAAAATTTTACTGCATAGTCTAAATGTGGCCTTACTAATGCTAGATAAAGTTTCAGTATTACTTTAGACGATCTATTGCTCACGCTTCTCGAAATAAATCCTAGGACCCTATTTGCTTTATTTCTCGCATTAATACACTGTTGCCTTGGTTTAAGGTCGTTACTAATCATAACTCCTAGATCTCTCTCGCATTCCGATTTGCTAATTTCTTTGTTATCTAAGCTGTATTTAGTATCTCCAATGGTCTTGCCTACGTTAAGTACTTTACATTTTTCAATATTAAATTCCATTTGCCAAGTTTTAGACCATTTGGACAATGTATCGAGGTCATTTTGTAAGTTATGGCAATCGTCAGTCGAGTTAATGATACGCCCTATTTTTGTATCGTCGGCAAATTTGCTGATGCTGCTATTGACTCCTAAGTCTAGATCATTTATATATATGATAAATAATAAGGGACCGAGTACTGAACCCTGTGGACATTTTTAATACCTTCCTCATTCTTACCCTACCTCTCACTCACAACCGTACACATTTCATCTCCTCGCACTGATAGTATATGTACGTACTAAGATCTTCTCGTTTAATAGGCTAAGAGAAAGGTAATCATCATCATCATCATCATCATCATTATCATCATCATCATCATCAATCATCATCACCACCCGCCTCTATTTCCATCCTACAGCTGGGGTGAGGTACGGTACAGAAAGCATGGAAAATATATGTGGGAGAACTAATCAACAGTTTGCCCAGTGTGTCCAGGCATCTCGAAATGTATGGATCTTGAAATTGGCTCTCTGTTGCATTTTCTTTTTCTTGGAAGGAACGATTTGCGGGCGCCTATTTATGTCGTTCCCCTAACAAAGACGCCATTTTTATAAGTACGGGCCGTGGCCTTTGGTTCCTTCTTCCTTGCATAAAAAAAATATACAATAAATAAATAAATAAATAAACGGGTAACACACAGTCACACGATTTTGTTCATTTATCCGATTTAATTTAGTTTGGTCTGTTGTTTGTTCGTGCTTTTGTCTACAGTAGTTCTTGAGTATGATACCTGAAACACTCCAACGCTCCACTCACCTATCTTTGCTTCACAGTCGCTCCGTCATAACACACCCTCACACCTAAAACACTTCCGTCCTCACACCACATCCACAGCCTCACACTCCACCCTCACCCTCACCCTCACACTCCACTCCCACCCTCACACTCATCCCTACCCTTACTCTCACCCTCACATCCACTACCCCACCCTCTTTCTCATCGTCACACCCATCCTTACACCCTCACACCCACCCTCACCCTCATACCCACGTGCCAATACACCCACACCCCGCCCATCCACACCCACCAATCCCCTCTCCACCAATACCAACACACACAGGGTACGCTTAACCAATCCCCACTCACTTCACGCTTACTGCCTCCCTGATTGGCTGCAAGTCTTTCATTGATACATCTTATATTAGGCTTTTTGCTTAGTGATTCTTGTGAAGGATTTAATACTAGAAAGAGGTGATGTAGGGGAGGATTAAATTTGGTGAAGGAGAAAGAGTATGAGGAAAAAAGGGGGAAAAAGTGAAAAAGTGTGGGTATGTGGGAGGAGCGAAGGGTGAGGGGAGGGGCGTGATGCTCGGATACCCAAGAAAATACAGGCACTTAAGACAGTCACACACCGACCTCTTCATCGTCGCTACAGCCCTTCTATCCCCTCATCCTCAGCACTTTGACGGTACTGCCCTCCTGTCTACCCTCTCTTCTCTGCGCGGTCACTTCTCGAACCGAAGTGACGGACGAGGTGTTAATCCGTAGCACTGGGGAAATTAATCTGCCCCGGTTGTGTGGACGTGTGTGTTACTTGCCATCACCCCTGCAACAGTTCTGAAGACCCGTGTGTTACTTGTGATCACCCCTGTGGCACTGGCGAGTGGCAAGGACATGTGGGTGTTCGTTGCGATCACCCCTGAGGCGACCCCGTGTTAACTGCGGTACCCCTTCCGTGTCTTTGGACGTGTTACCTGCGGCCAGCCCTGCGACAGTTTTGTGTTGCTTAAGACAACTCCTGTGATAGCTGTGTGGACGTGTGTTCTATCTGCAATCAGCCCTACAACAGATGCGTGTTATTTGCGACCACTCCTGCGGCAATCTTACAGACGTGTGGGCTCCTTGCGACCATCCCCTGCGGTAGTTGTGTACAGTAAATGTAGTGCGGGTGTGGCTGTGTGGTGGGGTGTGTGAGTAAGCACGGTGCGTGAGGAGCCAGGAATAAGGGCAGGTGTGTATGAACAGCAAGGACTGGCGTATGAAAAGAGAATACAGTGTGTGGGAAAATGAGGACAGGAATGTAAGTAGCAAGGACAGGCGAAAGAGGAATCAAACACAGGGATACGTGTATGAGGAACCACAAACAAGGACAACTGCGTGATAAGGCAAGGTATGTGAAAAGTGAAAATAGGTATGTTGAAAGAGCGACAAGTGTAAAGAAGCAAGAACAGGTGTGTGAGGATCAAGACGCAAGGACAGGTGTTTGAAGCAAGGAAAGGTGTGCAAAGGGCAAGGAAAGTTGTGCAAAAGCTGAGGACAACTGTGAGTGTGCGGCAGGTGCGACATATCCCTATCCGGCCTGATGATGTTCGTACCTGGAGGTCTGCCATGGGAACTCTCGCCGCCCCCGCTGCCTCCCCTGGGCGGCCTTCTAACCATGCTGGAGGGGAAGGAGGGGTTGCGGCCGCCCTTACTGCCCCTCACCCCGCCTGTGCCAAGGACCGCCGCCTGTGTGGTCCTGCCCCAGCCCACCACCAGCCCAGTCCTAGCCCTCAGCCCACGCCACACGCCCACATCCGCCCACAACGCACCCTACAGCAAGGCCTCGCCCCCGCCCGCCGCGCCCCCACTAAAATTCGGAGTGGATCGACTGCTGGCAGCCGAACCACGCAAAGGTTAGTCAAGTGTTACAGCAGTGAATACAAACTCTCATCATTCTAACCTGGCCTAAAATCTCCATCTCTGTCTTGTATGCTGGGTAGTAACGAAAGATTAACATATGAAGGGTCATGCATTACCTTCAAGGGTTACACCGGTTACTATATACCCTGTTCACTTTATCCTGGCCTAAAATTACCATCCATCTACCTAGAATACTGATTACAGATTAACACCACAATACGATGCTAGTCAAGAAGTATAATGGAAAGAATTTAGAACCGTAGTATCGTGTCTTGTTCTGCCAGTGAGCTACCGTACAGGAAATAAGCTACACTGCAAAAAAACATCAAAATTCTTTCAAGTCAAGATGAATGAACTATAGCTACGGTACTTAGTCACTATAAAGATTTTCCTTCTTGAGCCTTGTTGCTGAAATCTGTCTCCCATTAATTACACTGAGCTACAGAGATGCATATAACTGTTATGAATATCCTCGACAATTATCTTCATTTTATTTGTTCAATTATTTTATAATAGAACGAGCTTCACAGTAGGACAGCTTTCATCATCTTATTTCTTACTGTACAGAAGAGGCCCATCTTCATAAACTGAGAGATTAAAGCTCTTTATTTATTTATTTTTCCTTTCCAGTGCATCACAACACAAAAAAGCTATAACTATTCCCTATGTAAATGTACTAGAAAACCGCCAAAATTTTGGGCTGTTTTTTTTTTGCGAGTTTCTGAAGCTCTCCAGCACCTTTTCCTTGCCAGCATTTTCTGGATCTGGCAAATTAATATTCTCCTGATGTTGAATTCTATGCCCTACGCGTATATATATATATATATATATATATATATATATATATATATATATATATATATATATATATATATATATATATATATATTTATTTATTTATTTATAAAGGCATAGTTAAATGGCATAAAAAATGGAGCCTATCGTGTTTTGGGCTACGTTTAGAAAGGGGTTCAGACAGCCTTCTAAACTGACTTAATAAGATGGGTAGGATAAGACGGTCAGTGATGGTTAAGGTCAGCTGAGTTATAATTATACCACAATCATCCCATAATTATACCTCTTCTCTTCTATGCTTCACTGTTCATGCCTGCCTCGGTTAGGTTAGGTTTCGCTGAATTACAGTTATCTCGTCTTCGTCTTGTGTACTCTACTGCCTGTCATTTAACCACACCACTATGATGACGGATTTCTCTTTTATTTTCGCTCACTTCAAACTTTTCCTTTCAGCTTAGGGGAGACTTTCCGAAACTCAAAAAGTATCGAGCTTTCCCCCACGAGAATAAACTCGGCATGAATAAACTATAAAAAAAAAAATAATAAATAAATCACATTGAAAGATTTGTGTACTCAGTTCCACATTTTTTCTGTCGCTTCAAAGCCTTGCCCACTTCTGCATGAGTTTCAGTATATTTTTGATCTTGAAAACTGTTAACTATAGAATCACATTTATACACAACAAGGTTTATTGGAAAAAGGAGTAAAAGCGATCCAATAAGTTAACTCATTTCAGTGTGTGGCGGTAAGTATATTCTTTGTTAAAAAAAAAAAAAATCATATTATTATCATATGGTTATAGTACACTGGAGGCTATTCGTTGATACAGCCTAAGCTAAAAGACGTAAAATCTGTGTAAATTATTATTATTATCATTATCATTATTACCGAATTATCATCATCATTATTATTATTATTATTATTATTATTATTATTATTACTGCTATTATCATTATTATTATTATTATTATTATTATTATTATTATTATTATGATTATCATTATTATTATTATCGGTATTACTAATTTGTTTCGAAGGAAGGCGGTAAATGTGACAAAAACTAATGATCTATCCATTTCACCACCTCCCTCTTCACCACCATTTCCCATTATATACGCGGGGAAGCGTGAAAGAAGGGAGTGTGAAAGCCACAGGGATATATATATAGGTTAAACTTCCCAGTGTGTTAGAAGAGTGTAGGGGCAAAGGTTGTGGTCGATGGAGCGAAAGAAGATAACAGAGATGGATAAAAGCTTCTTGTTGTGGAAGGAAAAATGTATTGTGAAAGTTACAGTCGATAAGGGTGGGAAAAGACTGAGAAGAGATAGCAGGGAAGTGTGCGGGTTAGGATAGGGTTGATGGAGTGATGTGAGATAACATAGACACATAAAAGCTTCTCACTGTGTTAATAATGGTCTTATGGGCAAGGTTATGATCGGAAGAGATGATACAAGACAAACTTCTCATCGTGGTAGGAACTTATATAGGCGAGGTTATGGTCGATGGAGGGAGAGAGGATAACGGAGATGAATATAAGCTTCTCAGTGTGGATGGAGAGTGAATGGGCGAGGTTATGGTCGGAGGAGTAAGAGAAGAGAGGAGTGGATAGAGAGTGAGTGGTTGTGAAGAGAGGTGGCACTTAGTTGAAGCCCTGCAATGCTGTTTTAAGATGATCCAGGGTTGATAAGAGAACAACAGATGCTACAGAACTGGTTACGGAGGAATTTGGTTTTGTGTGTGTGTGTGTGTGTGTGTGTGTGTGTGTGAGAGAGAGAGAGAGAGAGAGAGAGAGAGTAATTTACACATTCAGTACTTGACATTATTTTTATTCTTGCTACCTCCAGACAATTCTTCTAATTTAAACATGATGAGGAGGTTAAGATGACTGTTTGAATTTATGAGCCAATTCTCTCATATTTTAACACTAGTCTGCTGTGATCTTAAAATACGTTCTCACAAAGTAGGGCTCAAGTAGTAAAGACGGAGTTGATGCATCTATTTTCCTGGTACGTGACTCAACAAACCAACTTAAACCCATAGGAAGGTAGTCACAAAATTTCACCCGAGTCCCTTAGCAGCAGTGCGATGGCGACTTATACTCTCGCTATTCTTGCTGCCTCTCGATAATTTTGCTCAGAGTAAGAGAAACCTTGATAATTATCCGTATATGGTTCGAGAAAATACCCGTGAACATTTTTTTTTTTTTCTTACACGCATCGTTCTCCCTTCCCCTAATTCCCCTCTCATCCTGTCGTTCTCCCAGACCCTATCCATCACCATTCCTCTTTCACTGTTTACCTCGGTGCATCATTCAACTCCTCCTCCTTTCCACTCTCCTTTTCCATAAAGTCACACTCCTATCCACACATCCACCTTCCCAATCAAAATCCACTTTCATCAATCATCGTCAATGTTTATGCATCATTCACTCGTCTCCTTCCATCCTTGCGACCTTCCTTCACACCTCCTGTCCACAAAACCATCCTTCCTATCAAAGTTCATCTTCTGTCCACAAATTCACCAACATTCTTTCCCCCCAAATCTAATCCCTCTAGCTCCTTCTTTATTTTCTTCACCCCTTCCCCGTGCCTGCACTTCCTTTTCACCCTCTCTCCCCACAAATCCACCCACCCTATCCAAGTCCATCCCGAATCCACAAATTCACCAATATTCTCCACGAAAATCTAACCTCTTCCACGCACCATACAGCTCCCATCTTATATATTTAGCCTCCTCCTCTCCCCTTCCACCCTCCAGTCTCTGTTCCTGCAGCTTCCTTCCCTCACATCAGCGTGCTGTCAAGTATACCACCATGTGCATCCGGCATCCTCTCATCTTCACTCTTCACATCTCATTCCCTCCAACTCACACTTCCCGCACATCTCCTTCCCTTTCATATCTCTCTCCACGTCTCTCTTCCTAAACACTTCATTTTCTCCACATCGTTCTCCTTCATTTCATTAACCGCGGTAACAAGTGCTTATAGGTAACACCTAGAGAAGACTACTGTTGTACTTTATATCCCGTTATATCCTATCCCTTTCACCTCTTCATTACTTCCACATTTCCATTCATTCCACAGTAACAATATTCGTTTCTGATTTTCATTCCTTTCACGTTCCTTTCTTCACAATCGCTTTACCATCTTCCGTTTCCCATGTCTTCCCATAAACAATTCTTCCTTTCTTTGTCTCGCCTCCATGCCAGTTGCAATAATTTCTCTATCTTCCCTTAGTAGACCTCTCCCTCTGTTCTTCCCCTCTTCCCCTCAAAAACAAGGAAGGGGTAGCTACCGGTACTTCTTCCCCTCCCCTCCTAACCTTCCCCTTTCTTTTCACCTCCCTTCTGAACACCCTCCCTTCTCTTCACCTCCCCTCCTACCTTACCCCTTCTCTATTCCACCCCTCCTCTGAAAATGGAGTGGGAGTGGAGTATAAAGTTTGTCCAAGGGCAATGCAGTAACTCAGAAGGTGGCGCCGGTGGGGGAATGAGAGGGCTCGTGCAGGTCGTTCCCGTGTCTGTGTTTACCGGCCGACCATCACCATGCCTGCCTGCCTGCCTGCCTGGCCACACTTGTGTCTTCCTGTCTGCTGCCTTCTTTGTCTGTCTGTTTGTCTCTTACGCTTGCTGCCCACACTCCTGTCTTCCTGTCTGCTATCATCCTTGTCTGTCTGTCTTCTTACGACCGCTCCTCACATTCTTGTCTTCCTGTCTGCTGTCTTCCTTGTCACATGAGAACATAAGAAGAAAAGATAGCTGCAGTAAGTCAGTTGGCCCACGCTACGCAGGTCCTACAACAGTGTGACTAACAGAATAAGGTAAGGATAGCAAAGAGGATGTCATGCAACCGTCACTTTAAACAACCAGATCTTAATTTCAGATCTAGGTACGAAAAGACCTGGGTAAAGAGTCTTTCTAGCCCAAATGTCTCGTGATCGGCCAGGGAATCTAACCCGGAACACATAATTTTCTTTTTTACACAATTCCCAGAAATTTTCCGTGTAGGAAGGACTGAGGGCTCCGAACTGTCTCTGTATTTCACCATCCAAAAAAAAATATATATTTGCATTCACAGAAACCTCCTGTATTAGGACAAAGACTCAAGGATAAAATCCGTAAAGAAGGCATTCAATAAAGTAGCTTGTTGGCTGTTTTACTTGAAAGCTACAATATGGATATGAAAGGGGGTAAAACATGTGGGCAGCCTCATTCCTATACGTCACTACTTGTCTTCCAAAGAGGACCGTTTCACTTGCTTGGTAACGTAAGACATTATTCCCAAAAGACACTTCAGCTGTGATGCCTACGCTAAGACTTATGTTGACTCGGAGGTATCCATGGCAACCATCCAGATTTGCAGATGTAGCGCGCGAGATCAAGGCCACCAGCGAGATCCCCAAAACTGTTAATTTCAGACAGAAGCGTATTACATTCTCCTATAGTCTTTGAAACGCAGAACTGAACGCATCCTAGGGTGTCACACTGAATGCCTCTCACCCCTTCAGTCTATTTTCCACACAAGGATCGCTGTGATTAAACCTGGCCTGCACCACACGCACAAAATGGCGAGGCAACAGTTTCTAATCCATCACTTATTTGTCCCTGTAATTTTTTAAAGAGTGGAGGTCATAGTTTTTTGTGGATTTTTTTGTCTATTATTCATTTTTCCTCTCTCTGTTCATCTTCTGTAAAAATAAAGACAACAATAATACTATAATGGGTATATAATAATCCCAGTATTTGACTGTCTTCGTTAAAAAGCGTATTTCTTAATAACTGCATATACTGTAGTTCTGTGTGCTTCAGGACTTACTTCCAGCTTTAAAATGTTCGCCGTCAGATTTTAATAGTTTGTTTCAAGATATTAGTTTTGAGTACCATCTGTGTTCAACACCTGTTACTCGTGCAATTTCGAAAAACAACGACTACCTGACGACGCAGAATGATACGCAGCGAGGAGGAAGCAAAAATGGTACGGTACGGTAAATACATGGGGAAGTTAGAATGGTACAGCACATACGATGAAACAGGAGACAGTGGCTGTAGACAGAAGAATGGTGTAGATTTGCTTACTAAATTGTTTCGGACAGGCGTTGCCTTATGAACGCCCACCCCATTACTAAGCGATAATAAGTGGGACATCAAACCCAGAGCATCCCCCGCAGGTAAGGATAGTGCCAAACCGAGTGAGTCACTAAGTCGCATACAGGAGGAGATTAGGTATTTTGTTCAGTGCTTAGGTAAGGTTGGAACATATGCACGAACATAACTTACGAGTATTTACAAATTGCAAGATTTATAGCTGGCTTGCCGGATCTCCTTGTTCGCCCAGTATATACCGTATACATTCATAAAATGTCACGAAATGTGCGAGCCCGGGAGAGCATGGTTCCACTCAGAGCGAAATTCTATGAACCAAAACGCACGATATATACAGAATTATCATGCATAGCTATCCAAACTGCAGTACCCAACCACCACGCTAAAAGTGCCCTGACGAGAACAATCATTAGCACAGCATCGCTTGAGGTGGCACCAGACTTATATTTCCTGACAACACATTAATAAATACGGTACACTAATATACTAATCAGATCGCCATTCGTTTTGCAGCTTTGTAAGACAGTAAATAGGCTAGTCCCAACTCTTGCTCAGCCTCCAAGACTTCCCCATTCCATCAAAGTCAGCGCCTTCCTTTCACCTATTAAGGCAGTGGACGTCTTCATCGTATTCCTGCTACCACCAAACAACTTTAGGCAAATTAGGGAGGGGATCAAGTTTTTACACGGATAATTAATGACATATTTAACCTCTCCAGTTCGAAAAAACTCTCTTTAGCTGAATAAAACTGTCTGGAGACCATAATATAGTAACTGTCATCCGGTGAAAAGGGTTACAGCAGGGTTTGTTCGTACCGGTATTTCTCCAGATTTTAATCATCATAGTTTCTACGGTAATCCTTTTCTTTCCCGTCTTCTGTACCCTTTCTAGGAGGTGCACTTTTCCTCTAATCTCTCTTTACTTTACCAAATATTATCCCGTAGGCCTACCCATTTCTGCGAGTTCATCCAGACAATACGCACGGTAAACCACTTCATATTACCGCCATCGTGCGCTCACATCCTGTTGATGTTTCTACTATTTGTACTTCTTTCCTCAGTCTCTTCCTCCAGTAAGCCATTCTTTCCTCAGTGATTAAAGTTTATATAATAATTTCCTTTACATAGATTCTACCTTTTTAAGCAATTTTCATCTCTTTCAGTTTTGTTCCTATAATGGCATGGCTCTTGTTCCCGGCGTAATCTAACTAATTTTTCCTACCTCACATGCATTACATTTCGTTAAGTACACTTTCCGTCTTCCCTCCAACCTTGCACAAATCCACTCACACTTGTCGCTCCTATTCAATGTTATTTTTCCAGCCTTTCTTCCTATCCCTCAGAATACACATCATCTTAATCTATAACAACGTTTTTCCCTGCTTCTTTAACCTCCTCGCACCCATCTTATTATTACTACATCTCAGCGTTACTTTCCTATCTTTCTCCGTATACTGTATGCACGTCATCCTGAACCTAATTATATCTCATCCACTCTATTTCCACTATATATATAAATGCGTCAGTTTTCCTGCTTCCCGTCCAGATTCTGTTATCATCTCGAATCTCTGTTGTCTAACTCAGTGGTTTCCAACCTGTGGGGCGCGCCCCCCTAGGGGGGCACGAAGGGCTGCCTAAGGGGAGGCGAAGGCTTGATAAAGAGGGTAATTATATTTGAAAACTATGAATTATAATGGAATTCAGTAATTTCTAAATATGGAGAAAATATTTCAGATATGAATATGAAATCTAGTTATCTGAATATATAAACAATTTCAAAGATTAAGAATCTATGATATTTATTGACATGTGCCAACTATGCCAGTAACATGCAGTATCTGAGGAATGGGGACGCAGGGAACGTGTCATTCAGTGAGGGGCGGCGAGAATTAGAAAAGGTTGGAAACCACTGGTCTAACTTATTGTCTTTGATTTCCCTTTCCTTTCAGTCGTTAAGTTTCTATTACATCTCACCATCTCCATTTTATCCCTCCTAAAATTCGTCTCTTCATTTTCTCTCTCTCTCTCTCTCTCTCTCTCTCTCTCTCTCTCTCTCTCTCTCTCCACCTCAGTTTATCATCATCTCTCGCTTTCCCCCACCCTCCCGGACTCCATCCCTCACCAGTTATCGTATTTACTAGTTAGCAACTCAACTGAAGCTACCCAGACCCGTGCGAACAGACCTCCATAAACACCTCTATCCCTGATCACCATAAGACCCATTTTTGCCTCTCCCTGATGATACACAGGGTAAATGGATAAAAGGGAAACTATAAGCTAATAACACCTCTATCTCCTATCCCCATAAGGCTCTATTTTGCGTCACCTTGATACTGCACGGTGTAAATAGACGAAGGGGGGAAGTGTAAGCTAATAACACCCTTCTTAATTGGTGCGGATAGGGGCGAGATTTTTGGCGGGAACGTGTGGCGCTAATTTTGAAAGGTTTTATGGCGTTTTTTTCCTCAGTTTACGCTCATTATGTACAGCAATCTAAAAATCCTCCATAAAGATTGCGATGAAAAGGGTGTTCCGAGGAGAATATGATGGGAGGTGGGTTGAGTAGCCTTCCCTTCAGTACCATGGCGTACATTTTTTTCCCATGCTGCCTGTAGACGATTTTACACAGCTTGGGACGGCCCTCTAGTGGTGAAGAGAGTAATCCTTTAAAGCTGCATGACGATGTATATTATTTTCTGTTCTTGCAACCACCAGGGGATTTTATTCAGCCTACATGAGACAAGTGAAAGAAAAAAAAATAAAAAAAAATAAAAAATAAAAATAAAAAATGAAAAAAAAATAAAAAAAGTTTACTGAAGACAGACAACACTTCCCTCCAGACCTGGACCCTATTCAATGCAGGTACGAACAGAAGCAGAACATATGAGTGTTTACGTACAGCAACATTTCCATTCGTGGGTACAATTTTATCATCTGGACAATTCACGGCATTGTAATGGGCAGATCGACACATTCTGCATCAATAAAAGACAAGAAGATATTAAGCTGAAAGGTGACCAATACACTACATCGCTGAGGAAGAGGGCTACTGATCCTCCAGGACCAACTAGAAAAAGACCAAGAGCTGTATTCTATATAGTCGGTTCAGGAAGCTCCCTAACACCTATTCCTAAGTGGTTTATTTAGCCTATTACACCTTACTGTCCTATTCTGTGATATATAACTCCTTCAAACATCGCCATATTTCACAAAGCCTAAGTAACGTACAAAAGGATATTAACCAGCCATATCCAAAAATAAATCGCTAAGGAAGAGATGCTAGGGAGCCTCCTTATCACACGAGAATACGGGTCCGACAGCCACATACTAGATGGTAAAGAAGGATTCATTGCACTTTTTCCTCAGCGATTTATTTTGCTTAATACACCTAACCATTCTCTTGCATGCCATTTACGTCTTTCTAATATTGACATAGCCTGCATCAATAACGTACAAGAGGTGAAATATGGCAAAGAAGTCGCTACAGAAGAGGTGTTGCAATAACATAATATACCTTGACGTTCTTTTCTCTTGTTTATACGTTCTTACTGAGTACATAGCTTGCCCCAGAAACATACAATAGGATACTGAGATGTATTGTGCAGAAAAAATCGCTAATGAAGATGTGTTAGGATACGAAACCTCCAAAAGTCACTCAGAACACGACCCTCTGTTTCTGTGGGGGCATCGGGGCAGGCAGGGGAGGGTGAAACAAGTGAAGGCGGGGTGACGTGTGTTTGTGTTTATAAACAGGGGGTGACAGCCACTTTGCTTGTCGACACATCACCACCACCGGGGCCTAGGGAGGGGGGTCGCAGGGAGGAGGCGGGGTCGCAGAGGGGATCAGGTCAGCCGGGGTCGCCGTGCTGACAGACCGAGAGGCGAAGCAGCCACAGGAACAAAGTACACAGGCTCTCAGGAGTTTCCCAAGGGGCGTGTAAGGGTTAGCGTCTGTTTCATTTATGCCGCTGTGCTGCTAACCCTCTCATGGTGCGGACAGCTCTGGTTTTCTATTACAGCTA
The DNA here is from genome assembly GCF_032717465.1 of Coenobita brevimanus. NCBI lineage: Eukaryota > Metazoa > Arthropoda > Malacostraca > Decapoda > Coenobitidae > Coenobita > Coenobita brevimanus. The sequence continues at coordinate 32,375,616 of NC_137064.1, read as the reverse complement.
ACGCCAGACGATTTTCTTCAGCTGAGGGCGAATAATAAGTGCCTGATGGCGTTAATAAAAAAAAAAAAATACTCATATCATTGTCAGAACATGTCTGGTATTTTATTCCAGCTAACACAAGACGATTTTATTCAGCTGCAAGCGAGTAATAGGACCCTGATTTGTTAATAATGAAAAGAAAAATCCTCTTATCACTGTCGAAACTCTAGTATTCTATTGCAGCTGACGCCAGACGATTTTATTCACCTGACGGGGAGTATGGGAACCTGAGGGTGTTCTCGTCCGCTTAACACAAGATGTTTTTGTTCAGCCGAAAAAAAAAATCCTACCTATCACTGAATGAGACAGACGTTATCTCGAACATCATTAAAGAAAAAAAATATATATAAATAAAGTTAGTTATGCTATTCAGACTAAACCTAACTGATTTTGATATACGGAGAGAAATCTCTGCTAGCACTCATAAAAACTATAAAAAAAAAAAAAAAAATGTACCGCTATAATAAAAAATAAAAATAACAGATCAGTGAAGGTGAAAGAGTAAACATGACGAGGACGTATAATGACCAAAGAAAACCCATAAAGAAAGTAGGACCAGGAGAGATTAGGATAAAAAGGGAGGTAGAGAAAATGAGGAGTAAAAATGAGGAGTAAAGACTAGGAAGGTAGAAAGGTTAGGGTAAGAAATGAGGGCAGAGAAAAAGCGGGGTACAGACGTGAGAAAAAGTGACATCAGTAGGAAGACAGAGAGGCTGGCATGATGAAAGAGGAAGAAAATGCAGGACAGAAAGGTTGGAATCATAAAAGAAGACAAAAGATCAATCAGGGTAAAGAAAGAATGACATTAGTACGAAGGTAGAGAGGTGGGGATAATGAAAGAGGAAGAAAATGCAAGACAGAAAGGTTGGGATCAGAAAGGAAGGCAAAGATACAGCAGGGTAAAGAGAGAGTGACATTAGGTCGAGGCAGAGGTGGGAATATTGAAAGAGGAAGAAAATGCAAGACAGAACGATTGGGATCAGAAAAGGAGACAGAGATAAAGCAGGGTAATGAGAGGGCGACATTACTAGGCAGGCTGAAAGGTTAAAAAAAGAAAGTGGGGGAAAATGCAGGATAGCTAAAGGGAAGAGGGAGGCAGAGTAAGGAGGGGAGGATATAGGGAGTTGGAGGAGGGGTATAGGGAGCAGGGGGAAGGAGGCAGGGTGGGGATGAGGAGACGAGGGAGGGAGGTGGAGGTGTTAACAAATCCCAGAAGCAGGGGAACAAATGAGAATATCCGGGCTCCTCGCCATGTCACTCGTGCGTTAATATTCACCAGTATTACTTGCCCTGTTAATGTGCTCTGATCAGCTTTCCAAGGTTTTCTCATTTAGGCCTACATATAATATATTCTTTTCTCACTTGTACAGATTTTAGTGAAGACGAAAAAAAGGCTAACAGTCTTAAAAGTCATATGCAACACCCCGAAACACAAAGTTAAAAAATAAATAAATAAATAAGCGGTATGTTCGAAAAAGGAGAAGGTGTATCATGCGAAATGTAGGCGAAAAACATGAAGATGGAGAGCATAATCTGACTTTGACGGCAATAAAGATAGGAAGAAAACATCACATCGGGTTCCGCATCTATAAACGGAGAAGAGAAGGTGTTACGGCAGTATCAGTCAGCTGTCGGGAATGTAGGTGGCCAAGAACAGGGAGCAAGAGAGGCAAAGGGTGTTTTCTCTGTAGTGAAAAAATGGTTATCGTATTTTGTTTCCATATTTACAAACACTTCGTGGAGGTGCGGTGAGAGTGCAGTGTGTAAGGGAGCATTAGGGTGTGGTGGTGTGTGTGTGTGTTTATGAGAGGTGACAGGCACTGTAACGCCCCTGCTACTGTCGCACACACACACTCTCAAGGGGCAGATGTTTCCTGCTGTCTCGCCCATGTATAACTCCCCCACCACATGCTCCCTCATACACACGGAATGTAAACTACGACCCAGTAACACTAATAAATTCATCTCAACATTTTCTTCCTTGAACACCTAAAAAACACGACGTCACTCATGATCCATTTACACATAATTGTATTATCCATTGTCATATTTACTCTCAAACAATACACATTCCCTACTTAGTCTACACCTTTACAGCGGTCGAATACAAGAACAGAATTTAATGTATGAGTTACCCACGCAACAAGTTAAATAAACCAGCAAAATCAAACAATATATAAATGGCATCTGAAACTGATACGCTCCATATAAAGTTGTGTTCACCAAAATGGGCGCTCTTCTTTTTCATTAGACTATGAATTTATAGACAGATACACAGATACTGACAGACTGACAGACAGACAGATAGACAGACGGATAGATATATCAACTATTACTTGATATTCTCTGGTCGATCGGATGTCTGGAATGCACGAATCTGGTCGTGGGGGAATTCATGGAGAAATCATTCAGTGTTCTGGCCTGCAATCTCACGTCTATGAGAAACATGGTAATTAGTGGTGGTGTCATCCCAGACCGTTCTGATGCAAGCGGAGTACCGTAAATCTGAACGTGTAGATTTCCAGCTCTAATAACGTATACAGTTATTCCTGTTATCTTCACAAGTTTTATTCAACTTCACGAAATACCTTTTGTACTGAAGGGGTTAACTGCGGCTACACCTAATCCCTCCAGGTCTAAAAGCTTCTGCTAGGCTAAATACAACGCTCTGCGTCTATTAAGCAAGAGAAGGATTTTTTTTTTTCTCACGCAAGAAGTGAATACCGAAAGAAACATAGGGAAAAATGTCTAATAACGGGCCAATATAGCAATGAAACGTGAACATATACGGAAAATAGATGACCGGAAACTTCATAATCCAGACAAAATTAACAAACCAATCAATCACAAAGGACTAGCTAGGAAAAGTTACCATACAGTATGTTCCGGGGGAAGCGAGTAATTAAAGGAAATATTTTGAACTGGCAAGGTTAGATGCTGCCAAACTTAACCCCTTCACCACTACAGATTATTTCAGGGATGCATAAAGCCGTCTGGTGGTAGCTAGGATAAAGTACAAAAAACCCTCATCGTAGTGAAGGGACAGGTTGACAAAAGACGCACGTTGTTTTGCTAATATACCGTAATTAAACATTTTAAATGGCATGAGAGGTTTCGTAGCATTCTTCTTTAGCGATTTATTTTGTATACTACACCTTAGCATTCTCTTCTGTGCTATGTGTACCGCTTCAATATCGCCATAACCTTCACCAGTATTATAAATGAGGATACTGAGTTGTAATGTACAGAATAATTCGGTAAAGTGATTGTGTAACGAAACCCCCAAAATAACTTAGAATACCGCCCATAATTTAGCCATAAATGAGATGGTTAACGAAGATAAATTACTTTGGATAGAACAGTGGTAATTTTGATGATGATGGTGGTGGTGGTGGTGATGATGATAATGATGATGATGATAGTGAGGATGGTAGTGATGATGATGGTGATGAAGACAGGTGATGACAGTGATAGAATGATGGTGATGGTGGTAGCCTAGCATAAATGCAAGGCTGGCAGGCCCCCTATCAACAGAACTGACTGTGGTGATGGTGGTAAAGATGGTGATGGTGGTAAACAATGTGCTGGTGATGGTGTTGCTGCGTGTCTAACTACTCCCACATCAACATCAGTGACCGCCGCCTCATGACGCTGGGATGATACGATGATGATGATGATGATAATGGGAATGATGATGATGATGATGATGGCAGTGGTGATGATATGGCATTGGTGACGGTGATAGTGGTGGTGGTAGTGGTGATGATATGGCATTGGTGACGGTGATAGTGGTAGTGGTAGTGGTGATGATGATAGTGGTGGTGGTGATACTGATGGTGGTGGTGTAGATGCGGGTCTGGCAGGTCCCCCATCAACACCAGTGACCGCCCCTGTACACACTCATGAGGAACGGGTGATGACGGAAGAGGGGGTGTAGGAGGGGGAAGGGGATGGAGGGAAGGATAGGGGAGAAAGGAAGCAAGGGGAGGAAGGAGAGGTCTGGAGGGGCGGGAAGGGAAGGGAAGAAACATGGAGAAGGAAAAGAAGATAAGGGGCGTGAAGATAGGTGACGTGAAGAGAGAAAAGATATGAGGAGTGGAGACAAAAAAGAAGAGAAGTGAAGTGGAGAGAGAAAAGGTAGAGAAGGGAGGGAGAGAAGACTGAGGTGTGGAGGGAAGGACAGAAAATACAGGTGTGGAGGGAAGGACGGAGGATACAGATGTGGAGGGAGGGAGAGAAGACAGAGGTGCAAAGTGAGGGAGGGAAGATAGAAGTGTGAAGGGAAAGAAGTAGACAGAGGTGTGGAGGAAAGAAGACATAAGTGTGGATGGAGGGAAGATACAGGTGTGGAAGGAGGAAAGGAGAGAGGAATGGAGGAAGGAAGGAGGGAGGTGTGAAGGAAAGGAAAGGGGGGGGGGGAATAGGAGGAGTAAGGAGATGGGAGAGACGTGGAAAGAAAAAGAAGACAGATGTGTTGATGGAAGAAGGAGAAAGATGTAGGAAGAAAAAAGAGGACAGAAATGTAGAGACAAGGAAGAAGACGGGTGAAGAGGGAAGAAGAGGGCTGCGGAGGAAAGAAAATTGATGAAAGGCGAGGTGTAGTGGGGCAGGAGGGGAAGGAGACAGAACAGACGTAGAGGAAGAGAAAGAGGTGTGAAGGGAAGTGGACACGAAGGATGAGGGAGGGTAGTGAAGGTGATGAGTAAAAGAATGGGGAGTGGGAGTGTTAAAAAGTGAAAGGATGAAAGATACTAAGGCTAGAAAGGCTCGGAGAGGGGTAAGGAGGGGTTTAGAGAGGTAAGAAAGGGCTTGGAGAAGGGTGAGTAGGGGCTTGAAGAGGAGTGAGGAGGGGCTAGTTAGGGATAGGGAGGGACAGAGGGATAAGGAGGGACTTGGAGGGGAGTGAGGAGGAAACTGGATGTGTAAGAGTGAGTTTGGAGGGGTGACAAAAAGACTGGAGGGGTGGAAGGTGCATGGAGAGGAGAAAAAGTGAAGATTTTGGAGGGGGTGAAGTCTGGTGGGAACTGAAGGCTTGGAGGGAGAACGTTAAAAAAAAAAAAAATGCTAAATACCTGTTCATGTGAAAGGCAAAAGACTATCCTCATGGAATCAAACAGAAACATACGAGTAACTGCATAAACAAATAACCACATGCAAAAACTGACTTAGCCTTACGGGGCAAATGAGAAATATAGACTATAATTACGCGACAAACTGGCCAAATTATGAATGCACGAAAAAATAAAAAAATAACAAGACATGCAGGGAAACAGAGCAGATCAAAGACAGCTCGCGTTAAAAGGGTGAGGTATAAAAAGGAAGTAAAATGTTCATAAATCAGAGAAAGAGAGGGCGGGGATATAAAAGCGAAGGGTTGGTGTGAGAACCTAAAGGACCCAGGAGAAATTAAGGAGAGATTGAGATTGGAACTTTGTATTGTGTTGCCCCTTTGACGATGTTTATTCACTTTACGGGTGGTCCGTCGTTAGCTTACGGTATATGACAGGTTTTGACTCATTTTAGCTCGAGTTATATAGGGAGAGCCAAAAGTGAGGACACACGAAGTATATGGCCACATTTTATTTATCCTGACTTCTTGACTGATGTGATGATGGTAAAACTGTGGATATCATCTTCACCAAATAGACTAACCTAAGTATGACAAATAATGTAGTCTTTATCATCATCATCCCAACCCTAAATCTCACTCAAAAGACAGAGTGAGGTAAGATCCAAAAACAAAAACAGAGAAAACAAAACAAAGACAAAGCATAAAATTATGAGCAATATTAAACTGCCTTTGGAATCCTGGCTCATCATAAACAAAACCTTCTGCACTTTTTTTTTTTTTTTTTTTTAGATGCGCTTCACATAACCCATCAGACTTCTTTCGTCGTCTATCATGTTATATTAAAATGGAAGCTGTCATCCTTTGTCATGTGCGACCCCTCTAAGCAGTCTTCAACCCTTTCATCATAAACTTCCCCATTCTTCTTCTTCATCATCATCACACTCTTAATTACCTGCCTAATCATTATCTTCTTTCCACAGATTACTCCCCCGGGGTGTCCGTCTCAGCCCTGCTCACCCCGTCCCCCATCATCTCTTCCTCCTCCTCCTCCTCGTGCCTCACCTCACCCGCCCCCTCCGCCGTCTACACCTGCCCCAGCGTGAGCCCCGGCGGGTGTGGGTGCGGGTGCGGCGCGGCGAGGGGCAGGGGGGAATGTGGGGGGTATTACTACACACACCCGCTATACACACCACGACACCCACACCTCGTCGCTTACTCCTCACGTGAGTACCGTATACTATCCTAGCACCGTACAGTAATATAATAATAATAATAATAATAATAATAATATTATTATTATTATTATTATTATTATTAAAGTAAATTGAGTATTTTCACAACCTCCTGATATGAACTATCAGAATTTTACTCAGTATTGTTATAAATCACGAACTCGCGTAACGGCAGACATCAGAAGCTAAGCCCGTAAGAATACCAGAACATACAGTGCGGCATTCTGAATAATTAGTTAAGAATATCTTAAACCATCCACAGTAAACTACAGCACCACACTACCGTTACATGGGGCATTTTATACTTCAGAATGTTTATATCCAGTGTTAGTGCTGTAGGCTACACATAATTAACGTACTACTTAAAACTTCTTCCAACTCGCCCCGCGGTGTGCTGAAACGCGGCTTATTCAAAATCTTTCGGCTTAAACCTTACCACTAGCGAAAAATCAGTCACTAAAAACCTTTATGACACACTATTTCATCAAAAACCTCATTTCACCAAAACTCATATTCATGAAAGACTAATCATGAAGTAACGTTTATGTTGGCAATTAAGATAAATCATGGTTGTTAAGTAAGGAATAACTATCGATTGAAGTTTATCTTGGCTGCAAACTTACTTCAACCAAAACCTATCTTAATCTAAGCCTGAGGAATAATAATGTACTTTACAGGAGAGTAATATTGCCCACCTTAATCTAACGTGGCAAACTCGGCCATAAATAAGCGAAGAGCAATGAGCTACACGAGATGTTGATCAGTATACAGTACTGATTTAGTGTGAGACACTTTGAATGAAAATGTGTGTGTGTGTGTGTGTGTGTGTGTGTGAGAGAGAGAGAGAGAGAGAGAGAGAGAGAGAGAGAGAAAGTCTTTACAGTTCTGCATTATTTATCTGAGAGTGACAGCAATACTCACCTCGCAGTTTCTCTCCGCTCAAGTCAGCACACAGACCACACCAGCCAGCAGTCAGCAGTTAACCATGTGGCCCGCCCTGTCCTCACATGGCACCTCTCGCTACTCCGATAACGCCACACTATACAGCACTTCACCTCCTGTTACTTCATTGTTCGGAAAGCGACACACAACATACGACAACTTTACATACACATGAACTTGGCACGACACAATTCACAGTGCAACCTGCGTCTAGTTCCTCCCTTGTACTTATTTCCGCCTTCCCCATTGCCCACGTGTGGCCCCAATGGTAAACAAACAGACGACACAACCTTCGACGTGAACACAGTAAGGTAGCATTTGTGTATATAAACTGAATTTAATGCCCTGTTTAGCTACACATGATGTGAAGTGATTGCAATGGTCTGGGAGCTTTGGGGGACGAAGCCCCCTCAGTTAGGTTAGGAAGTCAATGCGCAGTGGGAAGACCAAAAGCTGGGGAGAAAGCAAACGCTCGCTACTGAGGCACACACACTACATGATACCATGCGACACATGATACTACACGCGACACAGTACTCGGTATGATGCAACACATGACACTACACGCGACACAGTACCCGGTATGATGCGACACACAATACGATAAGACACAACGCTGAACACTGCTCAATTCGAGTCTGACACCTGCACGTCCGCAGCCTCCCTTGCCGTCGGACACATCGTGTTTACTTTTCCTTCCGTCCCCCACGCATCAGTCTGACTTCAATCTTTCGTTCGGGACTGTTTCGCGTTTTCACAATTTAGCAAAATTATCCCTTGCCGAAGAACATCCCATATCTATCCTTAGCTTTCAATATATATATATATGGTTAGAAACTGCTTTACTTTAAAGAAAAAAAAAGTAAAATTTTCAGACGAGGTCAGTTCCACCGCCGATTCATTCTAATACTGCTCCGAACACCCCCCCAGGTGAACGAGGTGTACGATATGAAAACAATAATCACGGCTGCCATATTAACGCTTTTGGTGTCAGATCTTTAAAAATTAAGTTGTGGTTATAGTTTTCGATGAGATGTGGTTATACAATATTTGAGATATTTTTGTCAATACTTCATTGGCATTACAAATATTTTAGAATATTCTTATACCAATATCTGGAATTTTGTTTACCAGGTAATATTTACTCTTTTGAAGCTGGCTTTATGATCTGGAACCAAGGAGTGCGATGCGCGGGAATTCAAGGCGGTATTTCGCCTATTAAGCCACACGGTGAACGAAGGGTGTGCTTGCTAACAGTTATGTCATGTTACGTTTTTCTAAATAACAGACTACACTGTGACTGAAGAGATGTGCACAGTGGCAGTTATCAGATTGCACGATGTTCTCTACACCATGAGATTTACATGATATTGTTATTACAGGAACACAGGGACTTTTTAATAATCGTAATCATTCTCATGGGGTACTTAAGAATTATATACTGTATTAAGCCTAGGCTTATTAGTCTTCAGTTAAACAATTTCTTTCGTTTTCATTTTGTTTCTTTTCTTTCTTTCTTTCTTTTTTCCAATATCAGAGTTTCTGCTACTTTTGTCTAGATCAAAACGTCCCTCCAAGCAGCCTACATTAGTATATTCATTAGTACTCGCTTCATGATCTACAGAGCATGTTGACTAAACCTGACGGCAAATTTGCTGCTAAATATAAAGTGAAATTCAGAAGCTGTAGGGACTGGGAATGGCTAGGTTGTGGAGTAATAACGTTAGCAAGAGTGACACTGATATACCTTCTCTCTCTCTCTCTCTCTCTCTCTCTCTCTCTCTCTCTCTCTCTCTCTCTCTCTCTCTCTCTCTCTCTCCAGATAATCTTTTTTTTTTTTTCTCGATTTTGAGAACAACAGGTCGAAGGTCATGGTCACAGAAAGGGCAAATCAAACTGCTGATATGATTAGGACAAAAGTTGGCGGAAATGTTGAGGGTCAGGCAAGGAGTAAGTGATTCGATACCAAGAACAGTCAAAGGCCAAGGTAGTAGGGCAACGTAAAATGTATGACGCTGGTGTTGTACTTTGTTAACGCTCCTTCATTTTCACTTCTTTTTTCTTCCTTCGTCCAGGCCTTGTTTTTTTTTTCCTCTTTCTCATCTTTTCCGCATCTTTCCTGTCGATTTATACACTTTAAATTTCTTTTAGTCATTTCAAATTCTCCAGGCTTCTTAGCTACACCAGTTCTTGCGTTTCCCTTTCCTTTCGTCCATCTTCTCTCTGTCTAATCCTTCCCTCAGTTTATCTTCCTACCCCTCATATGTTTTTCCTTCCCATTTTGCCCTCTCCCATCCTTCTCTCAACCCTCAATGTTTTATTTTCTTTCATTCTTTCTTCCTCTTCCTCGTTTCTCTCTAGTTTACTCAGCTTCACACTTCCCTTTCAGTTCATTTATTTTCCTTCCTCCTCCTGCCTCCCTTAACCTCCCCTCCTCTCCCCTCTTTTCATTAGTTCACTTCTCTCCCCTCACCCTCCTCTACTTTTTCTTTTTTCTTCGGTTCTTCATCTTCTCTCGCCATATTCTCTTTTATGGAGTCTTTACCTCGTTCTCCTCCCTTCCCTCCTGCCCATCACTTCCTTCGGTCTTTGCTGTTCCTTCTTTTCCCCCTTCCTTCCCTCTTCCTCTTCCTCTTTACCCATATAATCTCATCCTACTGTTATTCAATCATTTCTCTCTTCTTTCTCCTCTTCCTCTCCCGTGCCTCCTTCCACCATTCCTCCTCATCCTGGTCCCCCTCCTATCCTTCTTCCATCTTCTCTCCTTCCCCTCTTTTTCTTCCCCTCCTTCCTCTCTTTTTCCTCTCTTCTTCCCCACCTTCCTTCACATCCCCCTCCTTTCTCCCCATTCCTCTTCTTTCACCTCCTTCCTCTCTCTTTTCACCTTCCTCCCCATTCCTCTTCCTCCTCCTTCCTCGTTTTCCTCCTGTTCCTCTTCTTCTTCCCTTTCCTCCCATTAATCTTCCTCATCCTTCCTCTCTTTTTCCTCTTTCCTCCCCATTCCTCTTCCTCTCTCCTCTCCTTGTCCTCTCTTCTTCCTCTTCGTCCTCTGTGCCTCACCTCTTACGTCCATCTGTCTCGTTACTACCAACCATTTCACATGTTTACATTCTCTCTCCTTCCCTTCAGCTCTTTTTCATCGTCCTCTCTCTCTCTCTCTCTCTCTCTCCTTTTCTTACTCCTTTCATCTTCCATATCCTCCGCTGAACATTCTTTCTCTCCCCACTTTTCCCTTCCTCTTTCTCCTCTCTTTTCCTTTTCTCTACTAGTTTCCTTCTCCTTCCTCCTCTGCTTCTTCTCTTTTTCTTTCTTTCCCTTCAATTCTTCCGCCTCACCATCATCATCATCATCATCATCATCATCCAGCCATCTCTTCTCTTCCTTTGCTTTTCGCGCTTCTTCTCTTTCTTCCGGTTCTTTCTTTTTTCTTCTTTCTCTATACTCCATTCCCCATCCTCCGCTCCCCCTTCTTCCTCCTCCCCTTCCTCCTCCTTCCCCTTCCTCCTCCTCCCCCTTCCTCCTCCCCCTTCCTCCTACTCCCCCTTCCTCCCTTAATCCCCCTTCTTCCCCTCCTCCCTGCCACCATCACTCATATTTCCATTTCATGTGTTTATCTCTTTTTCTCCCTTTTTCCTTCACATTTGTTATTCTTCCTCCTTTCATCCTTCATCTCTTTATTCTCTTCATTCTCTTCTTCCTCTTCTTTCCTTGTCTTGACCCGTAGATTAGTTTTAAAGAGCCTCGGAGGGACCAGTAGGTTTGTTGCTGCTTGCATCCCTTTGCACTCCTTTGTACTCCATTCCTTTTCACCTCCTCCTCCTCCAATCCCTTCTTCTTCCTCCTCTTCCTTTTCCTATCTCCTCCTCCTACCTCTTCTTCTTCCTCCTCCTCTTCCTCCTCCTCCTCCTCCTCCTTCTCCTTCTCCTCCTCCTCCTCCTCCTCCTTTTCTGCTTCCTGCCCCCTCACCAGCTGCACCCGGCCACCGCCTCGGCTATAAAGTGCGGGGGGTCCATCTTAACGCACCCCTTCACCTATTTACACCAGAGGAGGAGGGGGAGAGAAGGGGGAGGGGAGGGGAGGAAATTGGGGAGAGGAAGGGGGAGGAGTATAAGGAGGGGGGAAGACGATAATTTGAGGACAGGAAGAGAGGGTAAGGAGTTAGGGAGAGAAGAGGGGTGGGGGAAAGGAGAGGGAAGGGACAGTGGAGGAGAGGGGGGAGAAGTGCAGAGAGGAGGAGGGGAAGAGAAAGGAAGAGGAGGGAAGCGGAGGAAAGGGGGAGGGGGTGGGAGGAATGGGTGGAGGGAACGACGGGTGTTAAGGGGAGGTAAGGAATGTGGATGTGAAATGGAGGAAGTGGAGAGTGAGTGTGAGGGGAGTGGGTGGAGGAAGGAACGAGAAAGAGAGTAGGTATGAGAGGGGTGGACGGAGGATAGAGAGGGAATGGGGGATATTGAGGAAAGGTAAAAAATGTGGATTTAAGATGATGAAAGTGGAGGGTGTGGGAATAAGAGGGACCAGGAGAAAAGGAGAGGGAGGGAGTTTTATGTAAAGAAAAGAAAAAAACGAAAAGAAAAAGAAAGATAAGAAACAAAGAAATATAGACCAAAGGGCTGTGAATCTGCGAAACCTGTCCATTACATAGAAAGATGAATAAAAGAAAGTCAACATCAAACTTCATTCATCTCAGACAATGCGGACACACTGCGGTTAAAATACGGTACTACAGGCCACAGGCAGGGCAAGGCAGACCAAGGAAGACAGTTGCAGAGTTGACCAGCTGTATACAAGAAGTGAAAGTACTGGTTAACTCTTGCGTTACCACCAAGTACTCGTCGTGTAAGCAAGATTTATTTCCCCTGTGATACAAGAGACGTGACCGGGGCTGGGACGTCCTCTTCCCGCCACTCACGCCTCGAGAAGGTCAAGGAGTGGTGGACTAAATCTGATCACCTCACGTAAAAATGATGCGCAGGGTCAGAATGATGATGTCGACGACTATGATGATGATGATGATGATGATGATGACGACGGACGGTGATGATGATGACGGATGATGATGATGACGATGAGGAAGGATGATGATGATGATGATGATGATGATGATGATGACGACGGACGGTGATGATGATGACGGATGATGATGATGACGATGAGGAAGGATGATGATGATGATGACGACGGACGGTGATGATGATGACGGATGATGATGATGATGACGATGAGGAAGGATGATGATGATGATGATGACGATGAGGAAGGATGATGGTGGTGATGATGATGATGATGATGATGATGGCTGATATGTGAATCAAAGGAAAAAGGCATTCCATTCCTACCTGTCCTAGGAAAGTCAGAGAGTGGAGGTTGGCAGAGATGTGAAAATAGGAAGATGTAAACAGGAACCGGAAAGTGTTCTGGGGAAGGATAGAGAATGAATGAACTGGGCTGGTGGTGAAGGGAGAGAGAGAGAGAGAGAGAGAGAGAGAGAGAGAGGCAACCAATGTACTTACTTGTGAGGGGAAAAATAAGTGAATGTATAGGGTTGCACGAGGCTGGAAAAAGAGTGAGAGGAGGAGAGAGTGTGGGATGGCCAGCAGGTATGGGCGGGGTGTCGAGGTGGGTGGGTGTGGGTGGGGTGTTGGAGTGGGTGGGTGTGGGTGGGGTGTTAAGATGAGTGGGTGTGGAATACTATGTTTATAAGGAGATGTGGACAGGGTGACACGTGTAAAGGACAGAACTAGCAAGAAGGGTGACTATACAAACAGGCGTGATAGAAGGGATAGCTGAAACAGGGGGATCAGGGCTGTAGGTGGTATCAGGGAGGGAAACCGAAATTGGGCGGGGAGGGGGTAGGGTGTGCTGGTGAGAGTGGGTGGGATAGATACTATGAATGGTTTAGAGGGGGATGAAAATGGGCGGGATAAAAGACGCACGTGGTGTGGGAGGAGAGGCAAGGATGAATGGGTGGAATAAGTGTGGATGGTAGGCGATAGTGGGCGGGAGGAAACAGCAAAGAGTGGGTGGAACTAAAGGTACGGAGATTCAAAGAGGGCGTGAGATGGCTGAGTGTGGGTGGGACTGACGCTGTGGGTGGTGTGAGGGTGGGGAAGGGGAAGTGTGGCAGGTGAGAATGTGTGTGTGTGTGTGTGTGTGTGTGTGTGTGTGTGTGTGTGTGTGTGTGTGTTGTGAGGCGTGAAACAGGGACGGGGCAGGCGGGCAGGTCCACACTGAACAAATAAGCTGACACCATCATTACCACCAGACTGTAGCCACCACCCTCACCCTAGCCCTCACCCCGACCCTCACCCTCATCCTCACATTCACCCTACCCCTCACTCTAACCCTTCTGTTTCCCTCACCATCTCCTGTTCTTACAACTTCCTCACCCTCACCTTCTCCATTCCCTCTGTTTACCTTTGTCATCTTTCTTCTCTTCCTGATTACCCCTCTTACTCCTCCCTTACTCTCACCACTCCCTTGCCCTGATAGTCTCCATCCTCACTCCCTCACTCTCACCACTCCTACTGTAGCCAGTTCCTCACCCTCATCCTCTCACTTTCTCTACTTACCCCTGTATCTCTTTCATCCTTCACTCACCCTCTCCAGTTACCTTCATATCTTCGCCATGACTTCCCCACTTCCCCACCCTCACTCTCACCATTCCCTCTACTTGCATTTCCTTCGCTTTCCCTACACTCTCACCACCCTTCACTCTTTCCATCCCTCATTCTTTCCACCCCTCATCTTTCCACCTCTCACTTTTCTCCTCTCACTCCGCCATTCACTCTTTCCATCATTTATTCTTTCCAGTCCTCACTCTAAACATTCATTGTAATCAGTCTCATATCTGTATCACCACTCCCTCATTTTCACCACCCTCACTCTCACCACCCCTTCTAGTTTCCCCTGACATCTCCCTCACCAGCCCCTCTCTCACCACTCCCTCATCCTCACCATCTGTCTACCCCCCTGCCCCCCCTCACCTCTCCCTGACCCTCCTCAACTATCCTCATCTCCATCACTGCATCCATCTCTCATCACTACCATCATTATCGTCTTAACCTTCCTCTCTCTCTCTCTCTCTCTCTCTCTCTTATCGCATCTCATTTAACTTATTATTATCTGATGTGGCAATTAATAATCTTGTTATGGTATATTTTGAAATAAATTCAACATTTGTCCAGACATGAATGATACTCCTGCTTATTAAAATGTGTGTGTGTGTGTGTGTGTGTGTGTGTGTGTGTGTGTGTGTGTGTGTGTGTGTGTGCTTACTCAGATACGGGTGTAAACAGTTTTATCCTTTCGTCAGCATTTAGGCTACCTTTACGCTTACAACTGCTAAGAATCTTATTTAGCTTTGAGTAGGGTTCTCGAGGGTGAGATGTTGAACAAAAGTGCATTTCCGAAAATGTTAAAAGCCTGAGTCACATCAGAAAAGTTCTCCAGAATTGCCAACAGTTCTCCAGCATCAACACTGCTGACTAATCAGATTAACGCCTTGAATCCTGTGGTGTATTTTAAAATATATTCCTGCCATAAGGCCTTCCTTAACCCCTTCACTGCGAGACATTACAATTTAGTTGTCTATAAATGCGATAGTACTCATTAAACGAAAAATACGTTATGTCGTCGAACTTAAATGGTATATAAAATAATGGTTTATGAGTGAGCTAAATATTATATGAAGGTCAGGTATTCACACAAACTTGGGTAAAAATACATCAGTCAGCCCTCCTTCCATCACTACGACCACACCAACACCGGAACACTCCTCAGGGCCGAAAATGTGTCTGGCGAGACGATAAAACCCTCGATATTTCACCCCAAACTGCCAAACATTGCGAGAAGTGAAGGGATGTTGAGGTAATTTTGTAGGGGTGGGGCCGCACGCGCTTCACCTCCCAACCCCCTGTGTGTTTCCCTTCAGACGAGTCCCTGACCACATCAGTACACACGCAGTTACCATTAGCACGGCACCAATGGCCAGCAGACGTCATATCTGATTCTTAGTATGGCGCGACGCAAGGACGAGGTTAGGACGAGACGCAGGCCTGGCTTACGTCCCCGGGCATGTTTATCGGGAATGGCTGGGTTAGTCTGCACACAGGGAGCTGTGATTGGTTGAGAACAAACAGTTTACAAGACTCTGTCAGCATTTTGAGTCATTCGCGTTTGTTTACAGCTCGCACCCAGAATACTTAGTTAATATGAAATTCTCGTTAGGATTCGTTCAGCCCTGCTCTCCCCTCCTAGCCTCAGTGAGACGAAAAGAAGAGAAATGGTGTGGAGCAAATGGATTCTCGAGGTTGAAACAATGTTTGGCGGGGCTCTCGGAGGAGGCCCGCATTTATTCCGTTTTATTAGGCTATAGCGTTTCATCAGTCAGCACGATTATAGCCACATGATGCGAGGCAGCAAACAGGCGGCGCCAACACCACACCCGCTAGAATTATCACTTAAACTGTTGACGGAGCCGCGCCCTCCGCCCGCCATCTGGCACTTTGATCCCGGGGCTGGTACCGGCTGGGTTGGGCTGTGCTGGGGCGCAGGAGTGGCAGGGCAGAGCACGGGCGTGTGGTGAGATGCAGGGGTACGATGAGGGAGAAGCAGGTGGGGGAGGAAGGTATCACAAATGTGGAAAGTAAAGAGACGACGGAGGTGAAGGAGGCACCAATGGTGGAAGATGGCAGGACCAATGTGGGAAGGGAAGAGGGACGACAAGGTGGGTTTGAGATTTGTTATCAACGACATTCGCATCAAGCTACATTGATAGAGAAATGCTTTACTGTAATATGAAGTCGATTTCTCGTTACTGCTAAAGGCTGTCATGCTTTCCTTGCAGCTTTATATCAGTAACATACAAGAGAATATTAACTTGCTTGTGGGGGGAAAAAAAAATCGCTGAGTGCCACGTAATCTGCGACAAAAGTTTATTGAAAGTACACGGCAGTTTTTACCTCAAGAAGCTCCAAGTCGGGCCAAAACTGTTGTATCTTCCCAATAAAATAGATTTCCATTAATGGGTATAATTCTTCCATTTTAAGACCACGTAGGAGGGCATCTTCAGCCTGCAGTCCACCAGGTTTAAGTTCAAGATGAGCTTGGGGTTGCAACTACTGTACTACTACTACTACTACTACTACTTCTACTACTACTACCACCACCACCACCACCACCACTACTGCTACTACTACTACTACTAACAATGACACTGTGAAAGAAAACACATAACATTCTGTCTTCTGTTGCAGTGTACGGCGGCAGTGTGGGCGGGGGGAGCCGACATGAGGTGCTGGGCGTGGCGCAGGGATCACACGGGCGCAGGAAACGAACGTGGACCCGCGCCGTGTTCAGCAACCTGCAGAGGAAGGGGCTGGAGAAGCGGTTTCAGATGCAAAAGTATATCACCAAACCTGACCGGCGGCAACTGGCGGCCACGCTGGGACTTACGGATGCTCAGGTTAATTAGTTTTCTTCACAATGACTCATCATGTATTACCAAAATATATATATATATATATATATATATATATATATATATATATATATATATATATATATATATATATATATATATATATATATATATATATATACTGTATATTTATACGAGTAAATGTGTGTATGTGGATGAGTAAACTGGGAGTGTGTCGTCCTTTCTCGCTACCCCCATTTTTGGATGGGAAGCGGCTTAGGTATAGATAGACAGATTTATAGATTTATGAACTTGTATTTTTTAAAGGTTTGGAGAGGGACATATTCATGTCTTGATACCGGTATAGCCGGATGGTCGAGCTGCCCGGTTACAAAAATGTCCCTTAAAACTCCCTCCCTGTCCTCCAAAGCAAGGATGGTGGGCTGCAACAGGAGAGCGGCAATTTCAACCTGCAGTTCACTGGGTTCACATTCAGATGAAGGTAGAACTACAACAACATTCTTGCCACTTATTTCTATGATCTACAGGGTGACTATGGTAAAGTATATCACAGATAAGCAGTTCAATTTTAATTTTCAGGTGAAAGTTTGGTTCCAAAATCGCAGAATGAAGTGGCGTCATGCCGAGGTGAAAAAGCGCGAGCAACATCAGCAGCTGCAGGAACAACAACAGCAGGAGCAGCATCCTGACACAGACACTGACCCCGCCAAAGACTGCAAGAACAGTGAGGATCTGTCTGACCACTGTCTGGTGGATCGAGAACAAGACGATGACGAAGACGAAGAAATTGACTTAGGAAGCGAAGTGGAGGAATCGCCAAGTAATATTAACGTTATATGAAGCAGGTATTTAGTTATGTGGATTATCAAATGTTCTGTTAGTTATACCTCTGTTATTTGTACATATTTCATTGAGTAAACACAAAGACTTAGGTAAACGATGTGGTGTGAATAAATTATACAAATTATTTTATAGAGATGGCAATATGTACATGGCCGAGGGCAACATGAAACCAAAAATACCTTTTTCTCTGCACCGCATATTTTGCTGCGTTTAGCACCCATCTTGGTACTATTGCAACTATACAAGCTAGACTTCCAGATTGAAAATCACTGAGCTAAAAAATTACACTTCAGAATAGTACATCAGTTTAATATTAGTGAATGACATGAAATAGGTCTAAAATGAAGTACAATATAAACTATTAGGCTTTAAATGTTTAAGAATATAAAAATCTCTCCTGATCTCTCCATATAAGCAAACCCTTAATTCATCATCATCATCTCACCCCAGTTCCCTGTGCTGATAATTGCTGTATGGTGAAAAACAAAGTTCTTTGATCTCTGGGAACATGAAATCAGAGATGAGAGGAAACCCGTCTCCTGTGCAATTGAGGTATGAGAAGGCTTGTAACGCATGTGTTACTGGACGGAAGTGAACTTCAAACTGAGCCATATTCTTGTTGGGATGTGTGACTTCGCAGCAACTCCTCAGCGATTTATTTTACATACAGTATTACATTTTAATACTCATTTGCATATTATTTGCTTTGTTTAATTTTCGATGTAGTTTACAGTGAAAACATATGGGATATTGAGGTCTAATCAGTCAAATAAATCGCTAAGGGAGGGGTTTCATACTCAATCGCCAAAGCCATTTAGAACATGACCCGTAGCTGTCGACTGTTGCTTCTTACACCTTAATAGTCTCTTGTATGTTCTATTGTCTGTTTTATAGTTTCCTTGTCTGCATTAGCAGGGGATAATAATGTGTAAGGCTAAGTAAATCACCGAAGAGGAGATGCTACGAATCTTCCGAGCCATCTAGAATAAGAATACAGTACCTCCAACATTTCACTTCTACCAGTGGTATTGCTATGGTGGGAGGCTCCCAGACCCTTGGGCCCCTGCTGCCCTCCCCCACACACATTTTTTTTTTTTTTATTATTTAAGGCATGCACAATCTACAGTACCGGGGTGGGCAGGGTGGCTCAGTGGTACTCGTAGAGTGCCTGGCTTGAGACCAAAGGGTCAGGGGTTCACGCCCCACCTGGGTAGCTGCCCTGCTGGGAGAGGTATTGCTCTCCCGTCACCTAGTGGGGCTATATGATCTATCAAGGTCTAGCTTGGGGAATTCATTTCCCCATATAAAAAATACTGGAACACCACAAGAATTAGCCTTGGCCCCATCTTGGCTCCCCCATCTTTGAAAACCTGGCAACACTACTGACTACTACTGCTACTACTACCAAATAACAGTGCCCGGCTTCACCCACACCATAAACTAAAGTCACTCAAATGATCCATTGCCTTCCATAACAAAGACTTGTTTCTTTGGCCTCTATTCCTTGTTTTTCAATGGAATATCATAATCTTAAATCCTCCACGCCTGTGAGGTTACTGCATAATTTACCATCACTACCACCAGCCAAGCGTATTCAACTTTCAGAGATTTTTATCGAAATGGAGGAGTTCAATATAACCTTCATTAACCCATTTGATCACTAGAAGTCTGTCCTGCATTAAATAAAATCATCTGGTAATAGCATGAATAAAATATACGGCACCAAACTGAAAGGCTTAAATGTGCTTTTGAATCCCAACCCACCGTTCCCCCTCTCTGGACTCATACCAGCACAGTCGTGGTCAGTAGTTCCTTTACAACGCCTCAAAACTGTATCAGAACCTGGTGCATTCCTGCTAATCTAATCAACAACAATCAAATAGGCACTCTTCAGTGGTTTGAAGCCCCAACTGTTTAAGAACTTTACACCACAACTGTACATTACCTCACCACCATCTTCGAGACCAAAACTCGCCTGACTGCAAAAGTACCTCTAACAAGTATGAGTGAAGTTGTGAACAATAGACATAATTTTACAATTCTTTTAAGTGTAAATAATTATGACAATGTACATATTGGAGTAGTAAAACATTCTGAAAGTACAAGTATTGTTTGTCCCATATAATGCCTGTCATTAATATCCAGGTCTGGACTGCTGCCATCTCAAATCTTTTCTTAACCCTTTCGGTATGATGGCCTCCTATATTTATTCTTGAAACCACCAGACAATATTCTATCTATCTATCTATTGCCAGACGCCTCAATCCCGTTTGGGGTGGCCACAAACAAATCGCCTCCAAGTCGCCCTGTCCCCCGCCATTTCACTGCCCTGCTCCCAACTCACACCCCCCTCTCTCATATACCTCTCCACCCCATCCCTCCATCTCATCCTCGGCCTCTCCCTCCCTCTTCCCCCCTCCACCTCACTCACATACACTCTCTTCGTCAGTCTTTCACCCTCCATCCTCTCCACATGGCCAAACCACCTCAGTGTGTTCCTCATAACGCTTCCTATCACATCCACATCCACACCACAACGCTCCTTTATATCCTCATTCGTCAGCCTGTCTCTCCACGTGACTCCACAGGCTCCTTTTAAATAACTCATTTCCACTGCTCTCACTCTTGACTTCTGTCCTTCCAACAATGTCCAAGCTTCACTTCCGTACGTTAGAGTTGCTATCACAATACTGTCATGTAGTAACTTTTTCACTTCCATGCTCACTTCCCTGTTTCTTATCACTGCTTTCAAAGAACCAGCAACCTTTCTTCCCTGCTGTACCCTTTCAAGCACTTCACCCTCCAAACCTCCATCCTTACTCATCACACTACCCAAGTACTTAAACGTACTTACCCTGCTTAATTAATTACATATTGGCAGGCACGGACACTGGGAGGAATGGGGTGCACACCCCACCCTCCTGATTTTCGGCAGAAGTAATTTGCTTATCATATAGGAACAGGGTTATTACCAAAACACTGTACATGCAATAAATGTCATATGTAATTTACTGCCATAGAATAATTTCAGTTTGTTTGTTAATAAATCTGAATGAATTTGGTCATGAGTCAGCATGACTTGTAATAATTCTGCTAAGAATATCATCTCTTTTCCAAAGTGCTGGATGCAGCCCTGACTTGGATCGGTTACTATCTTATTCACTTTACATGAGTACCAAAAACTGGCTGTTGATCATTCTGAAGGACCTAAAATATCCTCTTTCATTATTTTGACCTTACTGACCTCTAAAGAAAATAGTGGGAAGAATCTGTAAATAGAAAAGGAAATTACAGTACTGTATTAGTAAACTATCACCACCTTTATGCAATCAGTAAGGCGTATCTCTACAGCAAATGACAGACCGCTTTACAGACTCAAAAGTTCGTGTCTATGTTTCAAGGGAGATTAAAATACTTCTTATGAAATTTTCATAATATATTCAAAATTCAGTACAGACAAGCATTGGTCAGGTTCACACCTGCTACTTGCAGCTTATATTGTTACTGTTCATGTTGTAACAATAAGCTACAGTAATCAGTCATGAACGAGCGATCTTAACAGATTAAGGCAATGACACATTCTTATCACTAGTACATTACCTTTCAAAAATAGCAAAATTATACAAACTTCAAGCTAAATGAAAAATGAGAATTTCAAGTTACAATTTAAGAACAAGCCTCTCTAGTTAAAGCATGAGTTGTCAAGCTTGCACTATCAGTATATCAGAATGGAAAGGCTAGTGGAAGCAGGAAACTTACTATACCATCATGCTGGACTCTTACATTTGATAACTTTCAATCAACTATTCAACCTGCTACACTAAGTACTCATGCAGATTCCAGTTGGAATTCAAAGCAGATTTTTGGGTGAGGATGTCCTGAAGCCAAAATGAGGACAATTACCATCACCTTTCTACTCAAGAAAGTGCAGTACTGTAATAGAAGTGTAGACCATGTGCACTGCTGGGTCACTAATTAAACTGATCTGAAATACACTAAAACCATGCCTATCCATGCTAACTTGGGAGCAAAGATAATTAAAGTCTTTCCCCTAAACACTGTTATAACTATTTAGGTATGTTTAAAACTTACAGGAAAAAAAAAAAAAAAATGAACATCTTTAAATTTCACTGAGTGTGTATAACTAGCATTATTGTGTGCAAGTGCCTGTAGTCAATATGTTAGATAAATTTCCATATTACTTCAGGATAAATTTTCCTATTACTTCATGCTACTGTCAAAAGTAACTGAAAACCCTGGTAAAAAAGGCTTTGTTGAAAAATCTGTTACTATACCAGCATTCTGCATATGTATACAGCACAATCACAGACTGAATGATTTTACCCCTAACAACCTGATTACAGAAGTCCTCGTTACGTATCAGAGTTCTCTTCAAAACTACCACAATTTTCTTCAAACAACTGATAATGTAAGTTGTGAGAAACTGGTACATCAGTTTTATAGGCAGCAATGGAATTTTAACATGTTATCTCAGTGACATTTACTATGGGCTTCATGGCAAAAAAAAGAAATAATATTTTTGTTGTGAGCCCAGGCTCATCTAAATGTCCACCCACTGGACTGCACACTGAAGTTCCCTTCTGCAGTCCAAAATCTTCCACTCTGAGGAGAGTAAAGGAGTTGAGGGTTGTCCGTACAACCAGTCAGCAGGGCCATCTGGTGATATCAGTGCCACTGCATGAGGGCATTTCTCTCCAGCACCAAAAATGGATTTGACAAAATGGTAACAAACAACGTAGACTTACTGTACAGTTTAGAGAAGATATCTCTTCTCACTGAGACCTCATGGTACAATCATCCCCAGTATAATTACAGTAACACAACCTTTTGTGGCATACAACTCGTCAGGGCAATACAGGTAATCAATGTACAGTATTCTTATTTATGTAAGCACTTTATTATATTCTGCACAAACACACACAATTTGCTATTACTACCTGTCAGTGAAAAAATTACAGAAAAAAAAAAAAGGCAGTAATCTGAGTATTACCAGCAAGCTTAATGATATCAGAGTGGAGACAGAAGGAAGGGTTGATATCAAAGTATCTTTCAAGTTTAAAAACTCAGAATGAAATATTCGTTCCACCTTCACTTGCTTACAACAAATAAAGAAAATCAAGCAGTAAATGCTGAGAATATACAAAAGGCTTATTTGTAAAGTGGTATATTTTTTTATCTGGTGTGTACTATAATTAAGGCTGCATTACCAACAGATGTCATGATTATGTCTACGTGAGCAGTAATGTCCGATTACATAATTGATGCAATCTTCACCGGTAGCACACATTGCATGAATAAAGTAATTATTACTTCTATGTCTACACTGAATCACTAGCCGGTATCGTGTATGAGTATTAACCTTAAAGATTAAACACTAATGGACGCTCACAGCACACTAATCTCCTCATCTAGCACCAGCTACAAATACATTCAATGTTTAGTCTCTACAAGCACAGGCATGAACACATGTCATGGTATAGGCAGGAGCCTTAATTTGACAATGAATCATTCACCAGGTTTCTTTCGCACTGTCACACAACAGCAGAGAGTAGCAGCAGTGTAATGAACAAAAAAAATTTATATCAATATGCTCTAAGTCAGTCTACATGGACGCAGCTAATTAAGTCTATTCTATCCCATATCAGGCACCGTTCTCATCATGAGTCAGTAGTTATATGATGAAACTTTAGAACTGCTTCTTAGGCATTAGTAAATCTACTTTCTTGAGTACATCATAGTTCCTGTAATGTATGACACACATGAACTAAGTGGATTCCCAGTCATCTATCACTTTTTAATTATTATTGCATAG
The DNA here is from genome assembly GCF_032717465.1 of Coenobita brevimanus. Taxonomy (NCBI): domain Eukaryota; kingdom Metazoa; phylum Arthropoda; class Malacostraca; order Decapoda; family Coenobitidae; genus Coenobita; species Coenobita brevimanus. The sequence continues at coordinate 32,352,217 of NC_137064.1, read as the reverse complement.
ATACATTTAGTAAGGCCCACAATATTTAAGCAATAATGCCCTGTATGAAAAAAAACATGCCTTCAGTTATCTGGAACTGATTGGGATAGCAGTACACTATATTCATGAACATTTCAATAGGTTCTTTACTTGTACCATATTGCTTAATAATGAATGATCATACAAACCTTAAGTTTAAAAGTTATAAACTACAAGCAACATATAAACAAAAGTGGTGTTCAAACAGCCATGTGAGAGTTTCTCATACCTGAAAATCAAACTCTTACAGTGTTGGTCTCTGCTACAAATGAATTGTGAGTACTGCATCTCAAGTCACGGCATACATATAAAAGACTCGCATATATCACATGGATAAATCTTGCCACACTATGACTATACATTACCTTCAACATTACACTCCTTATGCAAAATACAAAAGAAATAATATCACCAACAATCTTTACATAGCAGAGAGTGCCTAAATGGGGTTAGACTTCAATATTCCAGTACTTTTACATGCAAATAAAAACCACATTTAAGTGCAGTAAAGATAATAAGGACTGGTATAAATTGATTAGTACAGAAACAGGAATGTGTAGTGAGTAATACTTTGACATGGTTAGTTGACAGTTTAAAAAATCTAATAAAAATAAAGCAAAACAAACATCTGGTCTGTTCCACCATATGTAATAACCTACCTTCCACATGCTTCAGGTTAGAAACTCATCATTCTTATTGTACAACAGTGCATGTATGAGAATGAGGAGGACTTCATAAAAATTTAATTACAGGAATGTTTGTATCTGGAATAAATACACTGATCATCATTCATAACTACAGTATTAGAAACTCAACATGGGATGCAATTTTGTTCAAATCTTCCAGAAACAAAAGAAAATGGACTAAATTAATAATACAATAAAAACTGTGATAATAAAGGTGGTCATTTAATAAGCAATAATCCCAAGACTCTATACTGTGTGTGTGCATGTGCATATGTAAGTGAGTGTGTGAGACATGCATACACATATGCAAGTAGTACTCAAAATCTAGTCTTGTATATCACTGTATCATGTGCTAACAAAATTACAGTATCATAAAAACTTACATAACAAAAAACTGTCAACTAGCGCAACTAACAACAAATCTTACTGAGTTATGGTTTGGCACAGCAATGATCTGGAAAATCTGCCTCTCTAGTGATGTAATTTTCAACATATATATAATACTTTGGTCTTTTTTATAACAGAGACCACATTAATACACTCTTCTCTTCACTTTCATCCAGAGCTGCCCAGCAGCAAGGCCTAGAAGACGTGATATCTTACATATATGATTTTGAAAGTTAACAGGCTTCTCCATATCTATCAAAATGTCAGTCCACTTATTCATTGCAATGTATTAAAGTCACTGACAACTGCTGTCACAGTCTAAAACCATGTCTAACCAAGTCTACTACTGCTGCATTAGGGCTGCAAAATTAAAGTTCCTACAGAAGCTGACACCTACAACCTTGACCCTTAAACCCTGGGACATCATATGACATACACATTCCCCCCACCCTCTACTTTTTTTTTTATTTCCATTTTCTTAATCTCCTTATACATGGTGGCTCTCCTGTAACCCTAGTCAGTCTTACCTGGGTCACTGAACAGTATGGGTTGCCTACTTTGCCTCTACTAGGTCTCAGAGACCCTCTGGTTTCCAATGTTCTATTTTGTTAGCAAAATGCCAAATTACTAAGTATACTTCAACTCTTGTCAAATTAGGATGACAAAAGCTACAAATGTGTTATTGGTTTCCATTTGTTGACAAAGGAATGCAGTTTTCCATCATGTTCCTAGTTTTTTACAGTGTCACCTCAGAAAGAAAACAAGGAAGACCCAAAACTGTGAATTTGTGCAGCCCAAGGGTTAAGGAACCACAGGGATTATGAGAAAAAAAAGCAATGAGTTAAACACAAAACAGCTTAGCTTGACAGAAACAACCAGTACAGTAGTATAATGACTATTGTAAGAAAGAAATTTCTTTAAGAGTATGTTAGCTGCATTTAAAAAATATATATATTTAAAATAATATACCATTCGTTGCCAAGGACATATTCTTATATAACTATATAACACCCTAAAAAATAAAATATAAAAAAATAGATGTAATCAATCATTTCACCACAGTAGTTAGAATGCAAATGTTGCTATAAATAATATCGCTCTTCACACGCACTTCAATCCTGATGTATTTCTTCATTATGATTCCTCCTCTTTCCAGATGATTTATTTCAGCTTCAGAGAGACTCCTTGTATTGCAAGGGTAAATGAAGGCTATATCTAACCCCTCCAGTTCAAAGACTCTCCTAAGCCAAATAGTACTGTGTGAAGAGAACAAGAATATAATGAAAATTATGTCATCACAGTGAAGTGGATAACAGTGCTGTCAGAGTACCATGGCCTGGTGACATACTAGGAAAACTTCTTCCACAAACCCATAATTGTATAAAAGCCTAACACAGCATTCAACATATCAAGCAAATGCTCCAATTCACTGCCAGATGGATTCATACTAGCGGCCAAATTTTGCAAATTACGTTATGGAAACATAAATGTATTTTTTCATCAGATGTGAGCTAACACAAGGTTAATTCATGTAACCAAACATCTTTAGCCAGGTATGTTTTATAATCTATTAGTGCTACCATCAAATTATTTGATTCAGCTTAGGAAAAACTTTCCAATGTACTGTAAAGGAGTTAGTTATAGCCTTCAGTAACCCCCTCATAACAAAAGGTCAGTTCTATGTTGAAAACAATTCATCCTGCCATACCAAAAATAAAATGAAAAATGTCACCAGAAAGAACAGGTTAATGGGGTAGGCTTAGAAAAATACAATCTCATACATCACCAGGTTGAAGGAGGCTGGCAGCACAGTTATACTGTAACCTATAGCCCCTTTATAGGGAACAGATATATTGCATAATTTAATATCATATAATGGTCTATAATGCCGCACTTTGCTTAACTTATGTCATTATCAAATTGCATCACTGCACAACTAAAGCATACAGTGAGACCTCATTAAACTGGACTGTCAACACAATTTCTTATTCCTCTGCTGCAGTGTACAATGAATGGTGCATTTCTTTACAATACAACCTTGAAGTCCTCATACCTTCAAAGTTCCTATCTTAAATCACAATGGCCTTTTATGAAGGTACAGTATCAGATATATATATATATATATATATATATATATATATATATATATATATATTTAACAAGAAGACCAAACCTTACCACCTCCACCATGCACAAGCATTAGGCAGAGCAAGATGTAGGTGTCATGATTCAAGCCCACTTCCTATGGTCACTTCAGAACCATCTAATGGAGGAAAGATACCAATCCCCCCCCACCTCCCCATTTTTTCCTTGAGGGTGTGGGGAAATTGCTGAATATTGCACCTATAGATTTCTGAATTACAAAAACAAGTCTTAAATGCAAAATTTTTATATACCTTATCTTCACATTCAAAAGTTCAGCTCTGTCTTCTTACTAGCAGTTTCCCCTACCACTGAGATATGTTGACTGAAACTAAAAGTATTAACAAAATTGCGCTTAAAAAATATAGTGAACTTGTTTTGTATTCTAGAAATCCATACTCAAAAAAATATTTCATAAAAGTGGCCATCTATATCCAAAATAGAAAGCTGGAGGATATGTTTAACTTTTAAACTGACCCTCAGGTCTTCCAAGTAACTCATTATTCTGATTTCTTTATCCAATCTGGTCCGAGTTAATGAGGTAGCACTTTCATTTCAACAAAACAGTGTGACTGTAAAATGAACACTTACAACCATAAATTATGGGCAACATTCATGCAACAAAGAACAAATAATAAATGGCTTCCAATGCATGAAAATGAATATCATCTAATCACCAGTGCTGCTAATAAAATTCTGCAGAATTCCGCAGAAAAACTAAACAAGGCATTTATATGACCTAAGCCAAACGTTAGCAAACGCTGAAATCCCAGAGCTTGACAGTCTTGTCGTAAGATCCACTAACAATAACATAGTCGTTGAAAGCAAGGCAAGTGACGCCATCCGTGTGGTTCCTCAGTGTCACTAGCCTTCGCCGAGATTCTCGTTCCCAAACCTGCCAGCAATTACATCAATTAATATTTTATAATACCCCAATAAGAAACATCATTATTATCTTAAACACATTTTGTATGTTCACATAGAATGAGCTGCTCTTGAGCAGGTGCTTACATCTCTTTAGGATGATGAGTACATTAAGTCTTTTGTCATAAACTTTTTTTTCTAAATATTCATTTTTGCTTTGATATGCACAGCAAATTAAAAAAAAAGTGCCTGTAAAAGTTTCACTTCTCTGTATAAAGTCAGTGTACAGAAAGGTATAGCACTAACTGTAAGGAAATGCTTGTGACATTCTGTAACTCAGTCTTGACATACAGTGGGGACTGCCTGTAACAGAGGAAAGGAATCCCAATGTTGCAACTCCCTCTCTCTTGTCCCAATTGAGGTGTAAAACCATCCATCCATCCATCATCCAATCCTACGTTGCCCAATGAGGAGCGTAGGAGCCCGGGGCTAGGCAGTTGGTCCTGACATTTAAGATGAGTGTGACTAACCTCACTCATCCCTGAGTGGCATTACGTGAGCAATAAACCCCAACCACCCCTTGGATATAAACCTTCACAGGCTCAATCCGACTGGAGCACAATAATTACCCACTAAACCACCAGGCGGCAAAATTTGGTTATATGGTTACCACCCAGCGTAGTAAATAGTTTCCTGGTGTACAGGAAACCATTTGGCTTGTCACTCAGTGTAGACTCACCCATAGGCAGAAGCAAGTGGAAAGAATGAATGAAAGACAGAAGCTACTGGCAAAATTAGAACAAATGAAGACCTGAATTTATGCCAAGAATGAGTTACACAATATCACAACTTTCTTTATGCAACAGGTACTGTGCTGGAAACTAGTGGGAAATTGGTAACTCAACTTTCAAAGTAAAAATGGAAGTTTAAAGGGTAATCCTTATATAATTTACTGTGAACTTATAATAATAATAAAAAAGGCAACATACAATGATGACTTGCTGCACTGGGTAGTGGGACTGCCACATCCTGTCTCAAAGTAGTTTACATTCATTTTTCTTTCTAGGTAATCATTTACTTCTTTCTTTTTCTCTTTACCTGTATCCTCATGTGTTTCCTATTCTCAATATATTCCTCTTTCTTTCATCTGAATCAATTTCTAGCATTCAATCTGGCCACTTCTCTCTCCTTCCATTCACTGCTCTTCCAACATCCATACTCCATCAAATTGCACCTTCCATACTAGCTATCCTTGCAATACCACATACAGATTTAGCATTACTAACCAAATACTGTACTCTCTATGTGCACTCTACAAGTTTTCCAAATCTCTGTATGCACTGATGAGCAACCTACCTTCTAAAAGCAACTCTCAAAGTGACTAAAGGTAAATGAGTTGGCATCACAGATGTTGAATGTTATAGGACTTAATACTGTATTCTTCTCAGAGAGTTGCTGTTGTTGTTGTTCAACCCTAGGCAGTCTGACTGAGCAAACCCACTGCCCACAGGTAAGCAACTGCACCTACAAGGTTGTCCCACAGGTTACCTACACTGCTGATAATGTGTCTTGTGTTTGCATCCTAGTGTGGCATGTGCTGTGCAATGCTCCATTGTGTTATGTTGTGTGAGCCTATTCTACATGCAGGGCACGTACAGGTATTAAGTTCCTCTTAACAGCCAATTAAAAGCATATTAAATGAGATATGGAATACTTTACCTTTATTGTTTTATCATCAGAGGCACTCACTATACGTCTCGAATCAGCCGCTAAACACCGTATTACACCTGTGTGAATTTTTAATATTATTTACATAAAGTCAGTCCATACATCATCTTATATGAATAGTTCTCAGGCACTAATTTTTACATGTAAATCCGTAATGAAACAATACAAAGCCACCTTCAACTCCTTAAGTCCTGGATGTGTCTGCTTAGCTGAAAAAAATTAACTGGTGATGGCCAAAACGAAATAATAAAGATGTCATAATACTAGACCAATTAATGTAGACAGTTTCTTAGCCCTTCAGTACATCTCTCCTATGCTGACTTAAATGGACAACTGGCAATGGTTGTAAAAGAGAGAGAGAGAGAGAGAGAGAGAAGGGGGGGGGGGAAGTTGGTAAATGCGGAACTAATCATATTTACTGTTTGAAAAATCAACGGCATCAACATAACACACATTGTATAGCAGCAGATTCAATTTATAAGAGGATTTCACCAAAAACTGTTTAGTATCCATACATCTTCTTTACAAATAAATTCTTTTAACAGACTTACATAATGAAAATTTCTTACTTTTTAGAGCTCTTATGACCTGAATTACAAAATATATTGATTGTACTACACTGCTACTTCTACAAAAGCTCTTGATATGGGTATATTCATGACTCCAACTTTTCTACCAGCTTGTAATGATTTGTTGCATGTAGCCTACGGCAATCTCTTTATAGTTTTATACTCTAAGCAAAATTACTGTATGGTACTATATTGCTAGCCTTATGGATTCCATGTAAGCAGTGCATGTACTGTACTAGCGCAATTCCTAAGCCCAGTGATTATACAATTACAAAGTTCACCCAGTAATAACTACTGTACACTCATTCCTCGTAAATTGCGTGTTTATAAATCATGGATTTGTAAATCACGGTTAAGTGGCTGTCAGACTGCCGGCACCCTTAAATCGCTGTTAAATCAAGAAAATCGCAGATCTAGGCACCGAAGTGAGCTTTTTCCAAGGAGAATTGTAAACCGCGGCATTCAATTTGAAAATCGCGACCCAACAACCAATCACCACCCGTCCCTGGTGGCAAGTGTGCATACTAATGCCGCAGAGTTAATGAGAAACATCAGGAACTCATCACCCACTATTCTGGCCGGGTAAGGGCAGAAGCTGAACCTGAACCACAGCCTGTCCTTCACACACTGAGGACGTGGATGACGTAACATCTGTCATCTCTGAGGCAGACTTTGAGGGCTTCCTGAGGGAGGCAGAGGAGCTGGAGAAGGGAAAACAGCAAGAGGGAGCATCCCCAACTCATGCTGAGAGGGTCTAAGTTCTTCCCAACACCACCCGACTCCATTCACTTAAGCAATATCATCATAGGATTAAGGAGAGATCCCTTAACACTGCTTATTTCTATTAAATACAGGCACTGAATATTCCTAAATTTGTATGTTTGTGTTTGATGGTGCCTAGACAGGTGTAGGTAGGGTGCTGTGGGGGATGGTTGGCCAAAGTCCAGACCCAAATTCATTTTTCACATAAAAGTTATTATTTATAAACCGCGGAATTTTTAAATCGCGGCAGTGGTCCAGACCCAAATTGCCGCGATTTATGAGGATTGAGTGTATACACTGTAGTGTGGAAGTAATGCACAGCTGTGTCAAAGCAAAAGTGAGATAGCAATAACAGCTGTAAGTACTGTAGATCAGAATTTAATTTCAGTAATCCCTCTATTATCAGGACGTCCATTATCCGAACGATCCATTATCCAGACGCTGTGATCTGGATGTTTAAAACCATTATTCATACATTTTTCCATATCATCCGGACAAAATGCTTGCGTCCGGGTGGAAATTATGGCCGAGTAAGCATTTTCGCCCAGCAAGTCGTTTTTTTCATATTGCAGGGTGTGGCCCTGCAGTGGTGATTGCTTGTCTGTAGTTGATGGGTCTGCTTGACCATGGTAATTGCATGGCTGTGGTTTATAGTTCTGCTTGACCAGATAAACTGTGTAAAATACCAAGAATGAGTGTTGTATGATGTACTGTAGTGGCCTTTGACACTGGCTTTCAGAGTTAGGGTATGTACAAAGTGGGGCCCAAGGGGAGAAGTCTATTATCCAGACGGATCCACTATCCACACATGCCTTTAGCTTTATTATGTCAGATAATTGAGGGATTATTGTATTCTAAATAAAAAGCTTACATTAATGCTATAACCAATAACAGAATTTTAAATGAAATCTTCAACATAATAGATGAAAGTTTCTTGAAGAATCATTAAGTTACCTGTATGTCCCTCACTGGACATCCAGTCAAGGACACCAACACACTGGCCAGAGGAAATACACCATAGGCGGATGGTGCAGTCGAGGGAGCCAGAGATGATGGTGGTGTTGTCATAGGTCAGTGTCGTCACCGAGTCCTCATGGCCCACCAAAGTCTTCTGACACTGACCTGAATCTAGCTGCCACACCTGAAAGGTTGACAGAACAAAAGAATGCAATGGAACCTCCTCTCTCATGGGCTTTCTGTCTATCTATGTACCTACAGTTAAATGCCTTAATTCTGAAAGGAGTGGCTATACAAGAATTAGCTCTACTACTATTGCTATACTACTATCATCAAAACTTGGGTGAAAAAAGTGATACTGATGATGAAACACCTTAAAGCAATTAAGTGACACTGATAAATAAGTATCCACCATACCAATTACTAACCATATCTAACATTAAAGTTATATGTTTCTCACTTTGATGGTATTATCAGCTGCACCGGAGATAATTTTATCTTGATCAAAGGCGATGGTGAGGACATGATCCTGGTGGCCAGCCATAGTGCGAAGACATTCACCGGAGGCCAAAGCCCAGACCTTAACCAAGTGGTCATAGCTGCCTGACACTACACGTTCTTCATCAGCCTGATCAAGTGAAGAATAACTTTAATAAACTATCCATGCATCAGTCCTCATTTTTTTTTTTTTTTTTTTTTAACGATGCAAAGCAAGTTATCTGTGTTTAAGAAATGGTATACAAATTAAATTCGCTTTTCCAAATTGTATATCGAGTAACACTGGGGAGATGCATAATGCAAAACTATATACCATTCCAGCATAGCACAGTGAGTTCTAGTTATACTGTATTCTCGTGATGCATTCGATAATATCACAATTTTTTCCATACAATTGGTACTGTATGTTGGGTGAAACTGGAAAATCTGCTTTATAGGTAGCAATGTTATTTTAGTTCACAATTCCTCAGAAATTTATTGAGGACTTAATGGCAAAAGGGGATGTACAGTGCTAGCAACCCACCTGAAGACAACGGACTGTAGAGGAATGACCAATCATTGTAACTTTGCAATTGATGGAAGACCACTGACTGGTTTCTTCTACATCCCAAACCTGAAATTATAAAAATATTTCATACTTACCCTGCCAACCTTCATATAAACTTCTTAAGGAGAGAAAAACTCCTGAACTCATTTCTGTCACAACAGAGAGAAGTGAGTACTCAAGAAACCATTTTATCATTGGCTTTCCCTTGGCCATACCAATCTGCAATAAGTTACACCTTTACTGGATACATGGCTCCACGAACCAACACACACAAACATATTAAAAAACATTAAAAAATATCATCATTAATTATCATTATATCATCAAGTGACACTTGCAGAGGTGAAGAACACTGTGAAGTGGCTGATAAATGGGAAAGCAGCTGGGGTTGATGAGGTGTATGCAGAGATGTATTAAGTGTAGTGGACGAAGTGGAATGAAGTGCTTGTTGGAGATACGTAAAAAGGCATGGATGAGTGACTCTGTGCCATTTGAGTGGAAAAAGGTAGTGACTGTACCCCCGTACAAAAATAAAGGCAAACGAAGTGAGTGCAAGAATTATCATGGCATAAGTCTACTGAGTATTGTACGGAAGGTATATGGAAGAATTATTATAAAGAAAGTAAGAGAGATATCAGAAGTCCTAGTGAGTGATAAACAGGGTGGCTTTAGGAGTGGGAGAGGATGTATGGATCAAATATTTGCAATGAGACAGGTAGTGCAAAGGTGTGTGAGAAGGACTATAAGGTGTTTATGGCATTTATGGATCTGGAATTGGCATACAACAAAGTAGACAGAGAAGGATTGTACAAGGCTCTGCACATGTGCAGTGTAAATGGTAAGCTGCTAGGTGTCATAAAAGAATTTTTATGATGGCAGTAAGGCATATGTAATGGTAAATGGGCATCTAAGTGCAACAAGGTTGTGTGATGTCCCTATGGCTGTTCAATATATATACGGATGGGATGATGAGAGAAATAAAAGCATGAGTAATGGAGTGTACGATGGTGCTGGTAATGGTGATGGATGGAATATCTCAAATTTGTTGCATGCTGATGATGCAGTGCTACTTGCAAATACTGGACAAGAGCTTGGGAGACTGGTGCAGAGTTTTGCAGATGTATGTGAGCGTCGTGCCTTGAGAGTAAAGGTAGAAAAGAGTAAAATGATGGTTACTGAGAGACGGTGACTCACAGTGTGATGTTACAGTAAATGGAAAGACAGTGGAATTGGTGAGAGTTCATATACCTCAGCACAGTGACAGAAAAGAGAGGAAAATGTGCAAAAGAAGTGGAAAGTAAAGTGGCACACAGAAGGAAAGTAGCTGGTGCTATGAAGACCTTGCTAAGAAACAGAGGCTTGAGTGCTATTTGCTAATAACAAAGTGGATTTCTGCAGACTGGTTTAGAGTACTGTATTATGGATGTCTGTGATCAGAGATATTTGAAAATTAATCCACACAAATGTAGTGATAGTTGCCAAGAGGCTTACATGAAGGAGTATTAGTGCCAACTTAAACATACGGATGTGAGACTATGGCGTGGTACGAAAATGAAAAGTCAAGAGTAAGAGCAGTGGAGATGGGACTGCTGAGGAATGTATGTGGTGTACAGAGAGTGGATAGGATACAGAATGATGTGATTTGTGAAAGATGCAGAGTGAGGATGTCTGTGGACACCACAATCAAAGACAGTGTACTGAGATGGTATGGTCATGTGGATAGAATGGATAACAATAGTGTGATGAAAAAGGTATATCTGAGCAAATTTGAAGGGGGGAGGAGACGAGGTAGGCCAAGGAGAAGGCGGTGGAATATGGTGGATGAGTGTGTTAGGAAGTGAGGTATGGAAGTTGGTGAGGCTAAAGGACTGACAAGAGATCGAGCTGGCTGGATGAACTTTGAACAGAGAAGTGCATGACCAAGGATTTGGCACCCCTTTTTATTGTGACAGCATTCGGACTGGCTCCATCAGACAGGTATATGTGAAGCTACAGAACATGGTGAAATTTGGGGGGGGCCTATCAGATGGAGCCAGGATTTTGAGGGCTTGAATGACGAGTGAATGGAAGCATGGCCCAAAGAACCGGGCAAACTTTGGCTGTCTGGACGTTGCTACTCCTCACCCTGCCCTAGGGTTGGAAAGGTCTGGATGATGATGATGATGGTTATCATCATCATCATGATTCCATCCATAACTGTCTCCTAGGAGATGGGAAGAGGCAGGCTCCAAAAGCAACAGACAGAAAGAAAAAAGTGGCAGAAATATGAAACACCATGCCCAGTGAAATGGGCCACATATAACTCAAGCCTTCAGGTTCCAGGCTGCATCTTACAAGCAAAACCATTTATAGCCGACTTTGTATTTTTTTTTTTTTCCTAATCTTGCTTTACATATTCTTTTCTTTCTTTCTTTCTTTTAGGTGATACATTTTGCAGTCCTGGGGTTTGATACAGCTCTCTCTGACCCCTTCATTATAAAATGTCTTCCCTAAGATGAATAAAAAATTCTACAGGTAGCATTAACAAACTAGCCAAATACTGTAGCTACTTCATCTGATTCAAGGAATTAATGACAAGTGACACTGGGCACATACCTTAATTGTGGCATCAGCAGAACCACTGACAAGCCTGTTTCCAGCCAAATGAAGGCAGCGCACCATGCCTGAGTGGCCCACTAGTGTTTGTACTGACCAGGGAGAGTTGGTCCTCATGTTCCATACCTGATTGTGCAAAAATAAATATCGCACAATTATGCACATTTTTTTTTATATTGAAGCATTGATTATCATGAACACTTTTTTCCCACCTAAGTACAGTATGTGATGAGGCAGCACCCAGAAAACAAGGAAACAGATACCAGTAGTATAAAAGTGGGAAACTTAAGACACCGAATCCTGTGAATAAAACTTTCAGTACTGTAATTCCAATTCCACATCATACACAATACACTCCATAATCTTTCCTTGTTCATTATGTCATTTTTTAGCCAACATATACTTTGAACTGGTAGGCATTATGGATGATGCTACACATGTAAAGTGTGGAAGAAAAATCAATGAATGCTACAGAGAGGTTTTATGAGGGTAGCAAAGCTTGCCTAAGGGTAGACAGATGACTGATTATGAGGTTCAATGACAGTGATGGAATGAGACATACATATGTGTGATGTCCCCATCAATCCTCAATAAACATCTAGATAGGGTTATGAAAAAGGTCAAAAACAAGATTTATGAACAATGGGGTTAAGTTGATAATCAGCAATGAGGATATTCTAAATCTAATGAAATTAGACAACTTCTGATGCAATGTTAATTGCTACTAACAAAATGGATTTCTGCAGACTGGTTTACAGTACTGTATTATGAATGTCTGTGATCTGAGATATTTGAAAATTAATCCACACAAATGTAGTGAGAGTTACTGAGAGAAAAAATAAGACAAAATTATATATGTTTAAGAAAGCACAGATCTGAAATGGTGAAAGACTAGTGGGGTACCTGCTTCAAATGTACAGTCAGATCCCGCTATTTGCGGGGGTTATGTACTATGGATCACAAAAGTATCAGTGCACAGGGGGTCCGATGCCTGCCGAAAACATTCAAACAACTGCTGACATTACCAACGTCTCATTGTGTATGAACAAAGTCTGTTTATATAAACATAACATCTGCTATATGTTTGCAAGAGGATACTGCTGGTTGGCAATACATGACACCTCCTGACATCAGTTGGTGGTAGGTCGGACACTAGTATTTCAGTGACTTTCATTCTGTAGCCCCAAACGTTTCACGCAAATTGTGCACCAATGCTTTTGTGACCCTTAAGTACCAGAAAACCCCGCAAATGTTAAATTTTTGGAACAGCCCAAACCTACCAGTGATTTCAATGTTTTGGCTAGCTACTCCAAATACCTATGAACCCACTATAACACCTTAAATGCATATTATGGCACATTAATACTTCCTAAAAAGACAGTACAGGACAATACACAATGTGCCCTTCTGGGTACAGTGTACTGTACTCACCATGCGGTGGTGATGATGAGGGTTTGTCGTGTGCTGAACAGCACATACCTATACAGGGTAACTGAACAGTTTAACTGAATAAGACAGTATTTCTCACAGAAAACATGCAAAAAAAATCACTTATGAACCATCAGGAACAGCTGATGCTGTGGGAAATGATGGAAATATCATGAAATAATTTCCCAGAAAAATCTGCTAATACACTCGACCCTCCATTTCCTGTACCCCGAATTCCCGGATTTCGGATTTCACGGACACGGGCTGAGGCCGGACAATATTATCAAATGCTGGACAAATGTCCATACAAGTCCAGGATTCTCACAAAGGTCTGGCCATTATTCTTTCATATAAAACTAGCAGTCTGCTGCACAACACAGTACAGTATAATTTTGGTAAGGTTTAAACTCGATCAAGGCCATTTGTAACACATACAACACATACAAGAAGATATTTTCATACATGAAAAGCATCACGGCCATCATCCTGTTTCACCTCACCACTTCCTAACTTGTGGCAATATCCCATTTGCTTTATTACCTTTCCCAAATGACACTACAGTATAAATAATTTATTGCATAACACAGCATAAGTTAAGCAAGGCTTGGACACAATAAAACTCATACGTAACTTAGAAAATATACTGTACTTTCTTACGGACAAAGTCAATGGTATCCATTCTGACTCACTTAGTTCACCCGACTCAGTCGACTAAATACCGAATCGGCACTTATTGGAAAATATTTTAATTGTTTTCACCACAGAGGCTCATACACACCTAATTATCTGAAATCCGCTAAAACAATTGTACTTAATGTAACTAAATTTAAAAATTAGGTTTCAGAGCTAAAATGCGCCAATGTTAGCAGATATTTCCCCTTCAGATCATAAGCACGCTTTTAAAGACAACTATTTTGCATAAATATTTATTTTGAGTACAAAAAAATGTATCTGCATTGTAAATTGATACAAAAGTTCATCAAGGCGAGTTGTTAGGCTCGAGGCATAACACTTCCGCTAAATTTAAGAAATTTTCGCCCTAAAATCTGATTTTCTAATAATAATTAAATTAAGCACATATTTTTTACTGGATTTCAGATAATTAGGTGTGCAAACCTATATGGTGATATAGATTAAAATATTTTCCAATTAACATCATTGATTCGGTCCAAGATCGAGTTCACATTCGTTGGTCAGCTGATGAGTGGTTGGCTCACTTTGTGGTGTTCCATTCCTTGTTCATTTTTTCAGCTATCTCATTTTCTATCATATCCTCCACATTCTCGTCAACAACTGTCTAACCAATCATTCTTAGGGTCGTAGCTAGCAAAATACTGCTACTGTGTCAATGTTATTATTATTGTTATTGTGTCAGACATATTATGTACTGTACAGTATATGTTAGTTATGTTGGAATAGGTAGCCTACATTCGTTTTTTTTTTTTTTTTTTTTTTTTTCCTCCGACTCCGGGCAAAGGCTTCAGGGCCTATATCTCGGGGGCAGTAGCCTATCCCAAGGCCCAGTAGTCCTCCTACACCTCCACATGTCACCACTTCAGCGCTAACATCCACCATCCATATTGAATACATGCTAGGGCTGTCTCATACAGGACTGGTGTATTGGTATTAGTGGGGGTATTTTTACGACATGTCGGCGGGTCATCTGGTAGATCAGGAAAGTCTGCTGTTATGAAATTCAAATCCTTAAACTGTTCCCTGCCCCAGCCGGGATTCGAACCTGGGTCCATCAGGACTGCAAGCCGCCTCTCTACCGATTCAGCCACCACCTCAAAAGTGTGGACATGGCAGTGAGCTCTAGAATATCAAAATAATTGCTGGACAATATTGGAGAATTCGGACAAAGAATTGTAAAAGTCCGTCGAATGGTATGTGGGGCCAGACTTTTGCAATTCCCGGACTTTTGGGGTTCTGGAGTGGTTTTCCCCCTTTTCAGTCTGGGAAATCGAGGGTCAAGTGTATGTGAACCTGTGAATTGTGGGGACTGACTGTAACAAACAGTACCACAATAAAACCAACCTTGATAGTATTGTCATGAGAACCCGAGACTATGCGGTGATCATCAAACTGCACACATGACACCCCTTCTGTGTGTCCCTCAAAAGTGCGGACATGGCAGTGAGCACCCATCCAGTTGCGGCGAAGACGAAATCGCTCCACAAACACCTGAAAATGCAGAACTACTGAAAAATATGACATCTTACTGAGGCATAAATGATTTCCAGCTGTAACATGATAACTGGCACAGTATACACCTGGCCCTCCATATTCATGGGGGTTAGGGGGAACAGATCCCGGCAAATGTGGAATTTCCACGAATGTGTGGTGTATCCTCCCATAAATGCCTCTACAGCCGGAAATACCCCCTGTGAGCAAGTGTGCACATACTGTACCTAATAAACCATATCTTGGACCTGAAAGCAGCTTAAAATATCACAAACAGCCGATGACTTGCCCACAGGCGTGTGGGCAAGTCATCAGCTACATATACACTCAATCCTTAAGTAACATGTGGTTGAGTAACACGTTTTTGTTCTAACGCGGTCAGCATAATGAGACAAGTCATGTCAACACGCGGAAAAACTCGAGCTCACACGGGAAGTCAGCTGGCCTGGGGACGAAATTTGAAAGCCGCGCGCTATGACGTCACCCTCTAACCTCTGGGTACATTTCCTGGGCGCATATTTCCATTCTGTATGGGTATTTATCTCAGTACCACAGCCAGCCACCTCAGCCAAACAGCCCTAGTGAGATGGGATAGGTTAGGGTAGGTTAGGTTGCTGAAATTTTGCCTGGGAAGCACAGTGGGCATATTTTAGTGAAAAACCTATGGTTGGTTTTGAAACGAATGGGCAAGAGCTGTTCCTGGCTGAGGGTTCCTGGTGGTTTTTATGAATACGCATACAGAATGGATATATGTTTTCTGGGCAAACTCAAGGCCAAACGGTTTGACGAAATTTATGGGTTTCGGCAATTTCAGGGGACAAAATGGAACGACAATGTATGCTAATCAGAAAAAAAAAAAAAAAAAAAAAATCCTTGGGTAATCGTAAGTTACAGTTCAATTCCACATTCTTCATTTGATTTCATGCTTCCCAACAAATTTTGGACCAACTGGGCATATGGTTATCAGTCCTTTCTCATGCCTCATCTAGTTCTTACCCACAATTATCATGGATTTTGCAGTTTTAAGGAACAAAATGGAACAAAAATGTTTGCTAATTAGAGGAAAAGTTACTCTTTCGTCCATGTGTTATCGTAGCGTTCAGTTCCACATTCTTCGTTCGATTTAATGCTTCCCAACACTTCCAACTAACTGAGCATACTGTTATCAATCCTTTCTCATGCTTCACCTAGTTCCACCCCACACTCATAATGGGTTTCGCAGTTTTAGGGGACGAAATGGAACGAAAATGTTTGCTAATTAGAAAAAAATACTTTCGTCTATGTGTTCTTGTTAGTGTTCAGTTCCACATTTTTCGTTCGGTTTCGTGCTTCCCAACACATTTAGGACCGACTGAGCATACAGCTATCAAGTCCTTTCTCGCTTCTCACAGACTCTACCTCACAGTCATATGGGTTTCGAGTTATAGGAGACGAAACTGAACGAAAATGTTTGCTAATCACACACACACACACACACACACACACACACACACACACACACACACAAAATACTTCTGTTCGTGTAAGTGAGCATTCAGTTTCACATTCTTCGTTCTTCTTCCTGATAGTCTTATGTTTGTCGGATTACTTCTGGGAGGTAAATAAACGTTTCATACTAAATCTGTTTCCCCCGTCGTTTTAAGTTGTATTCCGCTGTCAACTTGTTTGATACATCAGGGTTATGGCGAAATTAGGGCCTGTCCTAACCTAAGTGTTTAAACCTGACCTAACCTAGCTTAACTATACCTTATAATTTAACCTAACGTAGCATCCAGTTGGGAAGTTGGGAGACGAAAATCACCTTTGAGTACATCAAGACAATCATGTTATGGCTTAAGGAACGTGATGATAAAAAGTGGGAAATTTTTCAGCAGGAAAAGGTAATTTACCACCCTGAAAATAGTCACAAAAATACAGAAAACAAACTGGAGGAATATCAACTGAATTGGTAAGGTTCTTCCACTGCTTTAAGCGTACAAATACCAAAATGGCAAAAGAAAAAAAGAAAATCATAGCATAAAAGAAAGCACCATCATAACGATTTGGAAGGACAGGGAGAAGATAAAGATCGTGCATACGAAGTGATGCAATCCTGGCAGCTGTGAAGGTTTATATGTTGTCCTGAAACTGACTGAGAAGCTTATAGGGCGTTATGTGGAGCGTCAGAGAAAGCAAACTCTCACTTTTACCCCTTTTTACCATCTTACCCCACGTATTTACCTCCACCTATACGCACCATCAGGTAAAACACTGAAAGAGATATAACTGTTGTAATTAAAAACATCAGTGGTATTAAAAATGGCATTAACAAAAACAGAAGTTGGACTGGGTCAACACCACCTCCACTGAGTACCCTTTTGTTGATATGTAGCTCCATGGTATTTTACTCCCGCCCCCCAACTCCAAAGTTGTTGTCAAAGTTTCGCCTTCTCATATCATGTGGCCTTCAGGAGAGACGTTAGGCTGTATAGTTAGACTAAAATTTACGGGTCTGGCTGTTTTAGGGAACAAAATGGAGCGAAAATGTTTGCAAACCAGAAAAAAGGTACTCTTTCATCCATGTGTTCTCCTGAGTTAGCGTTCCGTTTCACATTCTTCGTTCGGTATCGCTCTTCCCAACACATTACTCTTCATTTGGTATCACTCTTCCCAACACATTTCGAACTGATTGAGCAGTTTAGCCATATGTTTAGTTTATCAAAAATGCGTTTGGAAACGCGATATCAAACGAAAAATGTGAAACTGAACGCTAACTCACGAGAACACACGGATTAAAGTAATTTTTTCTTGTTAGCACAAATTTTCATTCTATTTCGTACTCTAAAACTGCCAGACCCATAAATTTTTGTCTA